>NW_022103942.1:999584-1017629 GCF_000313985.2 Echinops telfairi | reverse complement strand
GATGAGGGCAACAAATGTACATATGTGCTTGACACAATGGATGTATGTATGGATTGTGATAAGAATTGTACGAGCCCCCAGTAAAATAATTTTAGGTGGAGTCTAGAACATCAATCAGGTAATAGCCTGATGCCTCCTTGTGGGTGTGGTTTTTTCTTGAAGATTCTGGGAACTTCCCTGCTTTTTCCCTGGAGACAGGATTTCTCTCTCTGTTTCTATCTCTCTCTCTCTTCTTTACATTCCTGTTAACAAACCACATGGACCCATGCTGGTGGCAGTCAGAGCCCTGGAACTGGAGGAGCCACATCTTGACCCACACCAGTGATGAGATGCTTCCACCACCACTGGATCCACAAAACTTTCCACCCACTGGCCTTTGATCTTCCTGCATTCAGCATCATTGCATGTGCTGCATGAGTCTAAAGAAGAATTTGTGGACTAATATCAAATATATGGACTAATATTGGACTTATGAACTTGGTCTGGACTGGGCTGGGCTGTTTCCTCAATATAAAATTGCTCTTTGATATAAAGCTCTTTCTTATTAAAAAAAAAAAAAAAAGAATGAAAACCTTCAGTATGGATTCAATTCAGCATAAAGAAAACCAAAATCCTGACAACAGGACCAGTAGGCAACACCATGACAAATGGAGAGAAGATCGAAAGTGTCAGGGATTTCCTGTTGTCTGGACTCTAATTAATGCTCATGGAAGCAGCAGTCAAGAGTTCAAATGATACGTTGCATTGGGTAAATCTGCAGCAAAAGGCCTCTTGAATGTTTTGAAAAGCAACGTTGATTCTTTGAGGACTATGATACCCCTGAAAAAAATCCATGTTACTTTCAATTGCCTCATATGCATGTAAAATATGGACCTGGATTAAGGAAGATAGAAGATGGATTGATGCATTTGAATGAGGGTGTTGGCGAAGAATACTGAAAGTACAAAGGACTTCCAAAAGAACAAAATTATGACTTGGAAGATGGACACCAAGAATGCTACTTAGAGGCAAAGTTGGCGAGACTTTGAAGTACTTTAACCATGTTTTTTTTAATCATTTTATTAGGGGCTTATACAACTCTTATCACAATCCATACATACATCAATTGTGTAAAACACACCTGTACATTTATTTGCCTCATCATTCTCAAAACATTTTCTCTCCACTTAAGCCCCTGGCATCAGCTCCGTATTTTTCCCCTCCCTCCCCGCTCTCCCCTCCCTCATGAACCCTTGATAATTTATAAATTATTATTTTGTCATATCTTGCCCTGTCCGACGTCTTCCTTCACCCACTTTTCTGTTGTCCGTCCCCCAGGGAGGGCATTATATGTAGATCCTTGTAATCAGTTTCCCCTTTCCAACGCACCCTCCCTCCACCCTCCCAGTATCGCCACTCACACCACTGGTCCTGAAGGGATCATCCGCCCTGGATTCCCTGTGTTTCTGGTTCCTATCTGTACCAGTGTACATCCTCTGGTCTAGCCAGATTTGTAAGGTAGAATTGGGATCATGATAGAGGAGAGGGGGTGGAGAGAAGAACCATTTAGGAACTAGAGGAAAGTTGTATGTTTCATCTTTGCTACATCACACCCTGACTGGCTCATCTCCTCCCCCAGACCCTTCTGTAAGCGGATCTCCAGTGGCCTATTAATGGGCTTTGGGTCTCCACTCCGCACTTCCCCCCTCATTCACAATGATATGATTTCTTGTTCTGATGATACTTGATACCTGATCCCTTCGACATCTCGTGATCGCACAGGCTGGTGTGCTTCTTCCATGTGGGCTTTGTTGCTTCTGAGCTAGATGGCCACTTGTTTACCTTCAAGCCTTTAATACCCCAGATGCTATGTGTTTTGATAGCCGGGCACCATCTGCTTTATTCACCACATTTGCTTATGCACCGATTTGTCTTCAGCGATCATATCAGAACTTTGACCATGTTTTTAGGAGAGATCTCTCCTTGGAAAGGGCATCATGTTTGGTAAAGTAGCCAGTCATTAAAAAAATGGAGGAGTTAAACAAGATGGATGACATAGTGGCTGCACTGATCGGCTCAAACTTAAGAGGAGTTTTGAGGATGGCACAAGATTGGGCCATATTTAGTTCTGTAGAAATGGTGTTGTTATGAGCCATAATTAACTTGTAGACAATAAGAACAACCACAACGCTAACTGTAAATTCAGACTCTACCTATAGATTTTCCATTAAATAGCAAGCAACCACTCTGATCCTGCAAACTTCCAAAGTATCTTCCATGGGTGAGAATACTAGTCCTTTGTTAGTTCATTAATACCATAAAAGTCCACTAATACCATTCTGGATATACACAGGATATCTATATCTTCCTTCTTGCTCTTTGTGAGTAAGGTCCAACTCAATCCCAGAGAGAAGCCATCCCTGACCTTCCCATCCTACTCAATTTCTATCATAGCTTCCCGTTTTTATGTTCCGCAGAGAATTCAATGCTCAAGTCTAGTATCATCCCCCACAGAGAGTAAACTACAGGGCAGTGCTGATAATGCATGTCTCAAATTGACACTGCAGGGATTTAACGTAACATACAATATCAATCTTCATTCTTTAAAGTTGCAGAAATTGGCTGACACCAAAGAGGGTGACGATCAGTCTGTATTGTTAAAACTGAAGAAAATTTGATGACACATAATCAAGAGTATAACAAGGATGAAGAACGTGACCAAGACCTGGGCTTCTTTGGAGTTTTCCTTGTAAAAGCTGTGCGTGCCTTCATGGGTGCCTTGTCTAGGCCTCAGTCACAGGCTGGGGAGAGAATAGGGAGGAGTCAGGGCATCCTCAGAAACAGACACCTGATTGTCATCCCCAGGCCACCTGGTCTGTGCTCACTTGGACTATATTCCAAGACTTCTCTGTGGACACAGCAAAAACTGGAGGCTTGGTGTCATCCGAGTTGCTGTCATGAAGGTACCTAGAATAGAGGAAGGACAATTACATCCACCAGGACCAAACTGGACACACTGACCACCCAAGGTGAATTACTAATCTATGTATCAGAAACATGCCTCTGAGTAATGTTGCTGTGACAAAAGCAGCAGAATGAGCATAGTGTCTCGGGTGTCAGGGCATACACCCTGAATATGCCCATAAAGGCACAGAGTCCATGCAATTCAAAAAGTCCTGGGCAACTGTTGAAAACACCTAAGTGTGCAACATATACTGAGAGAGAGATGTCCAGAATGATAATGAGTGAAATAAACAAGCAAAACATAGAAAATACTCATAAAGGGGAGAGTAAAAGGAAATAGAGGAAAGAGTTAGGAAGCAAGGGGCATTTATAGAGATCTAAATAAAGGCATGCACATACATAAATATACTTATATATGTGGCTGGAGAAATAGATCTATGTGCATATATTCATAGGTTTAGTACTAAGGTAGCAGATGGACATTGGGCCTCCACTCAAGTACTCCCTCAATCCAAGAATACTTTGTTCTATTAAACTAGGACTCCATGATGCTCACCTTCCCGACATGATCGCTAAAGACAAAGCGGGTGCATAAGCAAAGGTGGTGAATAAAGCTGATGGAACCCGGCTATCAAAAGATATAGTGTCTTGGGGCTTAAAGCCTTGAAGGTAAACAAGTGGGCATCTAGCTCAGAAGCAACAAAGCCCACATGGAAGCAGAACACCAGCCTGTGCAATCACAAGGTGTCAAAGGGATCAGGTATCAGGCATCATCAGAACAAAAAATCATATCATTGTGAATTAGGGGGAGTGGAGAGTGGGGACCCAAAGCCCATCTGTAGGCAACTGGACATTCCCTTACAGAAGGGTCACGGGGAAGAGATGAGCCAGTCAGGGTGCAGTGTAGCAGCAATGAAACATAAAGCTTTCCTCTAGTTCCTAAATGCTTCCACTACTATCACGATCCCAATTTCACCTTACAAATTCGGCTAGACCAGAGGATGTATACTGGTACAGTTAGGAACTGGAAACACAGGGAATCCAGATCAGATGATCCCTCCAGGACCAGTGGTGGGAGTGGTGATACCGGGAGGCTGGAAGGAGGGGGAGTGGAAAGGGGGAACTGATTACAAGGATCTACATATAACCTCCTCCCTGGGACTGGACAACAGAAAAGTGGGTGAATGGAGAAGTCAGACAGTGTAAGATATGACAAAATAATAATTTATAAATTATCAAGGGCTCATGAGGGAGGGGGGAGTGGAGAGCGAGGGGGAAAAATGAGGAGCTGATACCAAGGACTTAATTGGAGAGCAAATGTTTTGAGAATGATGAGGGAAACGAATGCACAAATGTGCTTTACACAATTGATGCATGTATGGACTGTGATAAGAGTTGTTTGAGCCCCCAATAAAATGATTTTTTAAAAAGTAAAGAAAACACTCATGAAGGTCAACAAACAGACCTGGAACTATTTATAGGCTTTTCTTTTTTGTTGATGTTGTTTAGTTTTCTGTTGTTTTGGGCTTATTATTGTCTCTGCATATCTACCTAGATAAAATAGGTGGGACAAACAATTGGGAGGAAAAAATAACAGGACTGACGGTTGGGGGGCACAGGAGAGGGGGAGGTGGGGCAATGGAGAGGGGTTGCCAACAAATGCAGGGACAAGGGAACAAGTGATCTAAAATCGATGGTGAGGAGGGTGAAGGATGCCTGATGGGATTTGATCAAGGGCAATGTAGCCAAGAGGAATTACCGAAACCTGAATGAACATGGTAATGGAACAAGAGGAAAGTAAAAGGAAATAGAGGAAAGAACTAGGAGGCAAAGGACATTTATAGAGGTTTAAATACAGGCATATATATGTAAAAATATTTATATATAACGATAGGGAAATAGATCTATATACATATATTTATATGTTAAGTATTAAGGCAGCAGACAGATATTGGGCCTCTAGTCAAGTACTCCCTCAATGCAAGAACACTTTGGTCTAGTAACCCGGCATTCTGTGATACTCACCTTCCTGACACGATTGCTGAAGACACGATGGTTGCATATGCAAATATGGTGAAGTAAGCTGATGGTGCCCGGCTATCAAAAGATATAGCATCTGGGGTCCCAAAGGCTTGAAGATAAACAAGTGGCCATCTAGCTGAGAAGCAACGAAGATTACATGGAAGAAGCACACCAGCCTGTGTGATCATGAGGCACCCATGGGATCAAGTATCAGGCATCAAAGACCCAGAACAAAAAAATCACATCATTGTGAATCAGGAGGAGGGCAGAGTGGAAACCCAAAGCCCATCTTTAGAAAATTGTACATCCCCTCACAGAAGGGTCACAGGGAAGAAACAAGGCAGTCAGGGTGCAGTATAGCACTGATGAAACACACAAGTTTCCTTTAATTATTTGTTGCTTACTTCCCCCCCACTATCATGACCTCACTTCTACCTTACAAATCAGATTAGACCAGAGCACACACACTGCTACAGACAAGATCCCGCAACACAGGGAATCCAGGATAGATGAACCCCTCAGGGCCAACAATGAGAGTTGAGATATCAGGAGGATTAGGAGAAGGTGGGGGGAAGAAAGAGGGAATCGATCACAAGGTTCAACCTATAACCCCCTCTCAAGGGGATGAACAGCGGAAAAGTGGGTGAGGGGTGACAGAGGACGATGTAAGATAAGAAAATAATAATCTATAACTTATCAAGGGTTCGTGAGGGAGGGCAGAATGGGGAGGAGGTGGAAGAAATGGGGAGGTGATATCAGGGGCTCAAGTGGAGAGAGAATGCTTTGAAAATGATGATGGCAGCATACATGCAAATGTGCTTGACACACTGGATGAATGTATGGATGTTGGTATGAGATGTAAGAGCCCCCAATAAAAGTATTTAATTAAAAAAAATTTAAAGTACATAAAATAAAAAGCATTCAGTTAAACAAAAGGGAAGCTGAACACATGACCTTTGAGTTTCCATCGTTCATGCCCTAGTCACTGCCATCCCTTCCCACACTCACAATCCCTACTGAGACCATTGGAAACTCCTACCAGACCACGTGGAGAGTGCCAGCAGGATTGACTGCTGCTCTGGGAAGGGGGTGGGCCACAAAAGTGGACCCTGGGGTGAACAAAGCACTCTGGGTTTCTTTGAGGCTCTCAAAGTCAGTTGGTCTTTAACGGTGCATATGCTGGAGAAAGAATGGGCCTCAGACAGCTGCACACATGAACAACCCCACACCGCCAACAATAATCCTGCCCACACTCGACAACCACTCTTCTGCCATCCACTCTGCTACCTGCCCTGTGCACCCCCTCCCAGTCTCTTTGACTGGTACTCTTTTCCCTCACACAGAACCTGCCTTTGGAGAGCTGTCTGCCTCCTTCACTAGGTTTCTAGGTTTCCCCCACCTCAGGGAGTGTTTCATACCTGCCTTTACCTTTACAACAGCACAAGGAGGTGCTTATTTTAATCATACTATTCAAAGATGGACACAGAGTCACAGAGAAGTCATGTAACTAGACAAGTGGTTCTCAACCTGTGAGTTACAATCCCTTTGGGGGTTGCCTAAGAACATCGGAAAACACATATTAGTTTACTGTTGTTATATTAAGACTGGTACCCATCCTACACCATGCTTCAAGAAAAAACATTATTTATTTGTAATTAGAAATAAATATTTCACAATATATAATTACATATTGCTTTTGTAATTAACCACTGAGCTTCAATTATGTTCAATTTGCAACAATGAAAATATGTCTTGAATATCAGATTCATATGATTCATCAGAGTCACATTATGATTCATAACAGTGGCAAAATTACAGTTGCAAAGGAGCAATGAAAATAATTTTATGGTTGCGTGTCACCACAACATGAGGAACTGAATTTAAGGGCCACGGCATTAGGAAGGTTGAGGACCACTGAATTAGACGAAGGACACACAGCTAGTCAGGGGGAGAAGTCACTATGACACAGCCTATACTCTTAACCAGTAGGACGGCCTGCTCCTGGACTCTACCTTTCGGAATTCTGCAGTGGTGGGGAAATCCTAAGGAATAAAGTGTTACTTCGGCACTACTGGCCACAGCCTGAGATGGGTGATCCCTCTGGGACCCACAACACACCACTAACCTGGAATCGCTGTCAGGAATCCAAACGAAGGTCCGGGTGAAGGTACAGACACGAGCCTCACACATCCCTCCCACTTCAAGACAACAAGCAACAAAGTCCGTCAGAGTCCCCATGCTTTACACACTCATCAAGGGTCTTGTTTTCTCATGGCACACTTAAGGGGCCCTTGCAGGGACCGCTGTCCACTGGGATTCAGTGGTGGTGGGGGTATCAGTGTTGGGGAGGGTAACAAGTGGGAAAATCTCTTCCCAGTGATAGGGACCCTACTTTGTGTCAGGGCCTGTGACAATCTCCTCACAAGTACATTTGTCTCAATTTTGATAGCCGTGAGGGAATGCCCTTTCCTAGTCCCTTTTTAGAAATGAGGCACCTGAGAGATGTCTCAAGGTGCTAGAGAGGGGACGGAGACATGGGGCACCAAAGTCCACAGCCTGTGTCTCTAACACCTGGTGTGTGGTGGGATAGGCAGGAATGGAAATAGGTCAGGCAAGCGTGGGTTGGGGATAAGGTATTAGCTGATGAAGGAATAGGAAAGGGAGGGATGGAGGAAGCCTGGAGAGCTCTGAGAGGGAGCAGTCGGGGGAGGGGAGGCCTGAGACTCTGCAGACACTCACCCTCCTTGAACTTCCCACCGACAGAAAAGCAGAGCATCTTTTCCTGAAAGAGAAAACCAGCTCAGGCTCCCAGCATCCTGGAACATCTCCGACCCACCTCTGCTCCCTGGGCCTCCCTCTGGAAGGAAACACGTGTCCACCACACAGGAATTGAGGTCATGCTGGGTCTTGGGAAACACACGGAGGAAGTCAACAACCTCCCTTTTTGTGCGTTTCAGCACCTGAACACACACTCCTGTGGGCAACGAAAAGAGGTGGTCAAGGGCTGCCTCACACACTGGGTCCCTATGATTTACCTTCACACCTCCCACCCTATCCAATCTTCAGTCTCACACATGCATGCCAATGTCCTTGAGCTGCTTCATAGCCCTGCAGTCCTTGGAGCACTTGCCCTAGCTGATTCTAGGCAGAAAGCAGGAAGAGGAGGAAGAGGACTGGTCAGTCTGATGGGAGTTACAGATCCAGGACTGTCCTCTGGTATGAGATAATCACAGGGGCAGATGCACAGGTTTGAAGGGAGTGGTCAGTGAGAAGCAGGCATTGTCATGGTAAGCACTCAGGCGACTCTGTCAGTCCCCATCATCATAGCTACTGTAATACCTAAGGGGAAGCAAAGGCTCCTTAGAGACTTAAAGACACCAGGGCCACCGCCATAAGCAGGCCTGTGCATGGGCAGAGGGACCCATCTCAATGTGCGCTCTTCCTCAGGCCCAAGGGGTTCTTACTGCTTCAGGAACTTCCAGACTAGATTATTCAGGGTCTCTGATTCAAAGACACTCCCCTGGAATGAACATGGACTTCAGGACCCTAGCTGCCATACCCTCCTTACCCTCCACTCCAAGCTCTGCTTGGTCCTGCCACCTCACCTCGCAGACTGGTAACTTCTTGTCATCTCCATTGTCAGAGAAAACAGGCGAGGGCAAATTCTGGGCTTGCAGGGGAAGGGAAGAAGAGGTCAGCAGTGCTTACCGCAGTGGGGGCACGTGTTGTTCTGGGAGAAGGTTGGCCATAGGAAAGAGGGGACGGGAGGTGGGTCAAGTCAGGGTAGAGGCCAAATTATAAAGGGTCCTAGAGATTCCATAGACATGATTATCACGGGGTCTTCACCAGAGAGACCAAGTGCTCGTGAACAACAGCAGAGAAAGTCCTTGTGCTTTTTCAGCTTCCCCCTGGGTGCCTCCTTCCTAGGGAGATTAGGGGACAGATCCAAACATCTAACCTGGGCAGGGCGTAAGGGACTCAGGGCCGGTTGTGGGTGGCATTATGTAGCAGCCCGAGGTGTCCGGGAAAAAGAAATACACTCACCAGGCTTAAAAACTTGGAGAACAAGTCCAGGAGGTCACTGTTAATGTCAAGGCAAAAGAGAAAAATCAGAGCCTGTCCGCTTGGCTGAAACAAGGACAGCTGCACAGGATCACTGATGGGTGTGTCCCACTCGAGGGTGTGTGACCTTTCGATGTCATTACCCTTCAGGGACCCTGGCACTCCACCATGGACTCACCCAGACAGAGAACTTGGGGATGCTAGCTCCATGCCCCTCTCCTCCTCTCCTTCCTCCTGGGCTGCTCCCATGGGGACAGTCCTGGCCCCTTCTCTAGTGACATTGAAGCATCACGAGAGGCTAGCCTCCAGGGATTCCTCTCTACCTCACATCCCTCCCAGCTGAAGCATGAGGGCACGAGAGAAGGTCCAGGATTATTCTACTTCACCAGATGTCCAATGCTCTGCCAGGGCTGACGTTAGAGAAGACCGGGACATCCCCTAGGGTTGGCCCAGGATGTAGGGCAGAAAGATGCATGAGGCAGGATCAGGAGGCAGGGAGATGATCAGGACAGGAAGAAACTGAATGTAGGGGAGAGGAGAGATGGGGAGACCTAGGCCAGTGGAGACAAAGGAGAAAGTTAGAGAGAGAATTGGGAGAAGTTAACTGTAGGTGGCGCACATTGGGAACAACAAAGGGAGAAATGGGAAGTGGCTCTTCTGCTGTCACTGTGTCTGTCCTTCATCTGCCATGGGATGGAAAGCAGGAACTTGTTCCCCTGTGTCCCCATCTGAGGTGGGCATGGGAAGAGCAGCAGCCATGGGCAGCAGAACCTTCTCCTGGAGGAAAGGCTCAGGTCACTGCAGAGCCGGGGTTGAAGGGTTTGTGGCCTCTCTTGAGAGCACCACCCCTGCCTCCTCTGGTGGTCCTGTACAACAGTGCCTGCCTTAGGTGGTCCCCTGTCTGAGGAACCAGTCCCAGTCTGACTACCCAGGGCTCTTCTGAAGTTCCATGCAGGATGGCTAAACATGGTACTGGGAGAGGGGCAGTGCCTTCTGTCTCCACACCTGCCTCTGCCCCCAGTCTTCCACTCTCCACACCTGCCTCTGGATGCCTTAAGTGAATGAAGGGGAGGGTGGAGTGCAAACCCAAAGCCCATCTGTAGACAATTGGACATCCCCTTGCAGAGGGGTCACAAGGATGGGGCAAGCCAGACAGGGTGCAGTACAGCACTGATGAAACAAACCATACAACTGTCCTCTAGTTTTTCAATGCTCCCTCTCCACCACCCCCCCCAACTATCATGACCCCAATTCTACCTTACACATCCGGCTAGACCAGAGCATGTACACTGGTACAGATAAGAGCTCACAACACACAGGATTCAGGACAGATAACCATCCTCCCACCAGGACCGATAATGAGAGTAGTGATACCAGGAGGGTAGGGGCAAGGTGGGGGGAGAAAGGGGGAATCAATCACAATGATAGACATATAAACACACACACACACACACACACACACAGGGGGACGAACAACAGAATAGTGGGAGAAGGGAGACAGAGGACGATGTAAAATATGAAAATAATAATAATTTATAATTTACCAAGGGTTCATGAAGGAGGGACAAAATGAGCTGATATGAAGGATTCAAGTAGAATGAAAATATTTTGAAAATAATGATGGCAACATATGCACAAAAGTACTTGACACAAAGGATAGATGTATGGATTGTGATAAGAGAAGAGCCCCCAATAAATGATTTAAAAAGAAATAGGTCGGTATATATTTATTTTATGTTCTTAAAGAAAAAAAGCATATCATCCTTAGTAGAGGGAAAGCAAAAAGAAAAAAAAGTAAAGACCTTCCACAAGCTGGATTGACACAATGGCTGCAACAATTGGCTCAAAGGTAGCAACAAGTGTGAGGATGATGCAGGAAGGAGTCACGTTTCATTCTGTTGTGTACAGGGTCGCTGTAAGTCGGAATCAACTCGAGGGCACCTAAAAATAAGGATAGGTATTCTCCAAAATTAAGATCATTATGTTCTGCATCCTGTATGTGTGTGTGTGTGTGTGCACACAAGATTGCATTCCCTTATGTTTTGATGCAGTTGAGCAGTTTTAGATGTGTTTCGTTTTTCTTTTGAATAAACTATTTGTACACACAAACACGGCTTTTCTAGCCAGATTTCCAAGCATACCAGTTGTGTCTGTAAATAATGCTGCACATGTGCTGTCCCCAGTACAGAATCCTCCTTCTAGTGTCCTAATGTGGACACACGCTGTCCAGATGATCTCTGGGGAAGGTGTGGTCTGGGTTGTGAGTGGTTCCTTTTCTTCTCTGGGCAAAGATGTCTTTGTATACGAGCACCAAATGCTTACTTTTGAGATTCGGGCCATTATCATGGGGGCAGTACATCTGTGCACATTAGATGCCTTTTGCAGTGTTGTCCATCATGTCTTTCTGCACAGTTACCGTCATTTAAAAATGTTATTGTTGCTGTTAGGTACCACTGAACTGGTTCAGATCCTTAGCAACCCTATGCATGACAGACTTGCAACATCCTCACAATCGTTCCTATGCTTCTCCTTTTAGCGTTGTTGCAGCCTCTCTGTCAGTCCATCTCCTTGAGGATCTGCCTCTTTTTCACTGCCGCTCTACTTTGCCATGCCTGATGTCCTTCTCCATGGACTGGTCTCTCCTGACATGCCCAAAGTATGTAAGATGAAATTTAGTCATCCTTGCCTTTAGGGAGTATTTTAGGTCTTACTAGAAAGCTTGGTTTGTCCTTTAGGCAGTCCATGGGACTTTCAATGTTATTCTCCAGCACCACAATTCAAATGCTTCAATTCTTCTGTAGTCTACCTTATTTAGTATCCAACTTTCACATGCATATGAGGTGATTGAAAATACTGTAGCTTAAGTCAGCCACACCTTACTCCCCAAAGTAGCATCCTTGCTTTTCAATACTCTAAAGAGGGCTTATGCAGCAGAGTTACCTAATGCAATGTGTCTTTTGACCTCTTGACTGCTGCCATGAGCACTGATTTTGGATCTAAGATGAAATCCTTGACGACTCCAACCTTGCCTCCCTTTATCATGATGTTACTTATTCATCCAGTTGTGAGGGCTTGTGAGGGCTGCAGTTCTTGATCTTCAACAGCAACTGACAGACAAGTGGTGAATTTAAATACTGTAGTAGCTGTATAGTGTGAGTTATACTGTGGTTGTTGTCATAACGTGCTGTTGAAGGAAGCGGTGCCCAGTCCTGCACTATCCTCACAATTGCTGTTTTTGACCACATTGTTGCAGGCGCTGCGTCAATCCTTCTCCTTGACCTTCTTCCTCTTCTTTGCTGTCCTTTTGAGAGACTGGTCTCTCCTGATAACATGGCCAAAGTATGTGAGACACACCATCTTTGCCTCTACGGAGCGTTCTGACTGTACTTCTCCCAAGACAGATTTGTTTGTTCTGGAAGTCCACGGTCGTTTCAATATTGTCCTACAACACCATCATTTCAGTGCATCAGTTCCTCTCAAGTCTTCCTTATTTATTGTTCAACTTTGACAAGTACATGAGGTGGCTAAAAATACCATGGCTTAGTCTTCACCGTGACATCCTTGCTCTTCAACACTTTAAATAAGTCTTATGCAACAGATTTTCCCAATGCAGTACATCATCTGATCTCTTGAGTGCTTGAGCATTGGCTGGATTTAAGCAAAATGAAATCCTTCACAACGTCAACATATCCTCTGTTTTTCATAACGTTACCTATTACTCCAGTTATGAGGATTTGGGTTTTCTGTACCATGAGTCGTAATCCCTACTGAAGGTTGTATCCTTAATCTTCATCTGAACTTCTCTATTATTTCTTTCTACAGATGTAGTCCCATTTGATTCCTGTGTATTCCATCTGGAAAGGTCCACGTGGACAGTCACCATTTATGTCGTTGAAAAGGGGTATTTGCAATGAAGATGGTGTGGGTCTTAAAAAATTCCTTCATGTCATTCCCAGCTGCACTTTTATCACCAAGGACATCTCTGTCCTGTCTTCTTTGTTTCCAATTTCCACATTCCAATAGGCAATTCTTATCAATGCACCTTGATGGTATGTTTGCTGCATTTCAAACTGAAGACATTGGTGGAATTCTTCCATTTCTTCTTCAATAGCATTAGTGGTTGGTTTGTAAATTTGAGTAATAGTTGAATTAGCTGAATTTCCTTGCTAAAATACCCAACTCACTGCCACTTCGCCATTCTCATTCACAGTGACTAGACTAGATCGTGTATAACTTCCTCTGAGACTGTAAAACTGTGTGGAAGTAGAATGCTTCATACTTCTGCCTGGAAGTTGCTAATGGGTTCAAATTCTGATCTTGCGGTTTGCAGCACAATGCACAATCCACTTCACTGCCAGAACTATAGGTACTATATCAAGCAGCATTTTACTTCAAGATACATTTTGAAGTGTGCTTTTCGGCGATTTTCTGAGAAGTGCACAACATATTCCATCTTCATAGTCTGTTCTTTGTTTGGAAGCTCAGCTGAAATCTTTTCTCCTTGAATGACCTTGTGACATTAAACATACTGGTGACATAGCTTCCAGCATGACAGTAACACACAAGCCACCACAGTGCGACAAACTGACAGACAAGTGAAGGACGAGTTATACCAGAGTAATTAAAAATATATAGTTACTAGGGGTCCAGCTCACACATGCAAGAGTTTATTGCAAAGAAAACGTGTTTGAACACGTCTCTGTGTGTGATCAGTGGATCGCTGTAGACAAGTCCTCTCAGGCAATACTCTTGTCTTGCATGCGTTTTGGGACCTTCTAAAGAAAGGTCCACTCAACAGATGATTTGCTGGTCCAGTTAAATTCAAGGCAGATAGATCAACCCAGAAGGTTATGATGCTTGAGTGTGTGTGGGGTGGTGGTGGTGGTGGGGAATGGAGGAGGGGGGATCCAAAGGCGTTATTTTGATAGATTTTCTCAAAGTGCTAAGAAAATGGAAACCTGTGCTGTTTAGAAAACTCCAGAACCGGTGCACTGAGCAATTGTTTTCCATCACACAATGCACCGGCTCCTTCTTCCAGGGTAACAAGGACTCTCCTAGGAGAATTTTACTGAGAAACCTTACCCCATCCACCCTCCCACCGTGGCATTGCCCATTCAGCCTTCTGTTTGTTCCCCTAACTCAAAACACGTTGGAAGGGATGAGATTCGAGCTCATCCTATGTCAAAGGTGTCACTTTGTTAACGCTGCAAATCAAAGAGCATGTGAGTCTTTGGGGGAAGGATTAGAACAATGGAAACGCCACCTTCTCCATCAAGTGTTATAGACCGAGTTGGAGGATATGTTGTGAATAAGAGTTTCTCGTTTTGCACTTTTGTTGTATAGGGCTTTCTATAATTTTGGAACAGTACTTTTTTGCATGTACATATACAGGGCTTCAAAGGTGTTAACCATACTGTAAAATCAAGAGGAGCTTAAACTCAGCTGTAGAACAACTATAGAATCCATTTATGTGTCAGCATAATAGAATTTAGTGTAAACCATCATCCTTCAATCACCACCTCAACCACACACTCCCACACTGAGCTTGGTTTAATGTGAAAGAGTGGACAAAGGAAACTTCCCATCAGGCTTGTTAATGTCCATGGAATTTGCCTGCACCAGCGCTTCATGCTTCCTTTGCCATACAACCCTTCAGAAAATGCCTTCTAGGGGAATTTCAAAGGAAGCCCATCCTTCTTCTTTCCATGTCCCCTTCCTAGTCTTTTTTCTAACCAATCGGGAGCCTGGGGGAGGGCGCAGTGGATGACACCTTGGGCTGCTAGCCGGAAGGTCAACGGTTCAAACCCACCAGATACGCGGGAGAAAAACGAGGCTTTCTGCTCCCTGAGGAGTTAAAGCCTGTGAAACCCAAACAGGCTGTTCTACTCTGTCTTTTAGGGTCACTATGAGCTGGATTGATTAACTCCTTGGCAGTGTGGCGTTTTTTCCAAGTGATGCCCTAGCTGCAATTCTGGATCTGGACACCAGATGGCAACAATCACCAACTTAAATTTCATTTTCAGATGAAAACCATGAATTTAGTCAAGAAGATGTGAAGCGGTATATGAAATACAGGCATGAGTACTTCTTTATCAATAGGTACTTCTCATTCAATACATTATTTTTGGGTTTTATGGAGTATGGTGTCCAAATTTCAGCTTGCGTCCCTTTGGAGTTCACTGGGAAGACAACTAACAGGTTGTTGGGTCCCACCCACTAGAATTTCTGGTAATGTAGGTATGGAATGGAGACGAACATTTGACTTTCTGACAAATTTGCGGATAAGGATGCTGGTCTGGGGATCCCATTTTGTGAACACTGGTTTACCTAATCAGGCGATTATAATTGTAGATCAGTGGGGAACTTTTAAACAAATACTTTCTGTTTGCAGGGTACCTGCAGAACCACACTGGGCTGGGATGTCTGCCGGAGTTATGTAGTTTGGGGTCAAGGCAAAAAGAATCACAGTGTAGAGCGCACCGGCAGACCTAAGCAGTGGATTACCACTCTGATGCTCCCATAGAAGCTTGAAGGGAACAGTCAGCACAACAGCTCAGACCTCAACTCGGACATTTGTGATCAAAACACATGTCCCAGAGCCTTATGGGAGCAGGATTAAGTGCTGTGGGCCTTAAATGGGGAAGCTGGGGCTCAGGGAGCTGTTATTTAAGCCACCCCAGGCTAGCATTCAAAGTGTTCTTCTTTCTACCACTTCTCCCACTCCTGTGCCCTTTATTAGTTAGGCTCTACTACTGTGTGGTAACAGTCACCCATGCCCATTGGGATCATGTAGTAGTACTAACAAATACAGAGAAGGCAAAAGCACTAACTACCCCTCCTCTCTCTCCACACGCCCAGTGGGTGGTGTAAATATACCTTACATTTTGGTGTGGTTTCACTTCTTTTCATTATTTTGCCCGTACTTTGACATACACCTATAAACAATGAGTACTTCCATTGCTAGGAAAGTGATGGGTCTTCTTTTACAACCTAAAAGGCAAAAGACCCCCAAACAGAAAAATAGGTGGGATAAAAAGAAACGGTGTGAGGAACTTCTGTTTGCTCCCACAAGCCCCTGAGATAACCCATCCTACAACACTGGACAGTTACCTCGCCTAATATCTAAAAATGTGTGTGTATATCCCCCCCCCAAAGTCTTGCATCCCCAACTGGTCGGTCTGAGAGTTTTGCCATTTTGATTCGATCACAGTCATCTCGGCTGTATGACAGAGAAGGCAGGATGGGGCTGAAGTCCAATGGGCCAGATACCATTGTCCCAGGAGTCTGTGCTACAGGACTCCTCCGGGCAACGCTTAAGAATTTCTCCTTTGACATGAGAAACCCTAAAATGGTAGATGGGCGCTCTGATGGTGCAATGGTTAAACATTTGGCTGAAGACTGAAAGGTCAGTGGTTCAAGTCCCCCAAGGAGAATAGCTGGTAACCTGGCAATATGCTCTTATAGAGAGTACAGCCTAGGAAACCCTCTGGGGCAGATTTACACTGCATATATAAATAGGGTCATTATGAGTCAACATGAACTCAAGGGCACACCACTACCACACAGCACTCTGGATTGGAGGGGTGGGGAACAGACAGGCCACGGGAGTAGAAGGCCTATGAACTCGTCAAACACCAGCTAACATCACTCGTCTCAGCAAAGAGAAGCAGTTCCAGCCATCTTATTAGCGGTGAGTTAATCAAATGTTTGACCAATGACACCAGGCTAATTTTCAAATGGATAATTTTGTATGCCTGAGAAAGATGTGGTAAATGGTCCTTGGAAGAAGCAAGGTACCCCCACCCCTGCTCTAGAGGCTACTAACTACGCTGACTTCAGTTGCCAAGCTTCTAAACACGGGACCAGCTTATTGCCACTGAGTTGATCCCAATTTCATTGCGACCCTATAGGACAGGGAAGAAACGCCACCTAAGGGTTTCCGAGAGCGTACAACATCTTTATGGAAGTAGAAAGCCTCAGCATTCTCCCAAGAAGCAGCTGGTGGGTTTGAGCTGCTGATCTTTCAGTTAGCAGCCCAGGGCACAACCCACTATGCCACCAGGGCTCTTTCCTATCAGTGTCCTCGGGTCAATTCTGACTCAAAGCAATCCTGTGGGCAGAGCAGAGCTGCCCCTGTGGGTTTCCAAGGCGGTAGATCTTGACAGAAGCAAAACTCTTTATCTTTCACCACAGAGTCGCTAGAGGGTGTGAGCTGCTGACCTTATGGTTAGCAGCCCAATACTAACCCACGATGCTGGCTGTGTGCTGTCACCCTCGGGCTTAAATGGTCTCATACTCAAATATTCCCATAAATCAGTATTCCCAACCCCCTGTAAACCCTTCAAAACTTTTATAATGCGCCTCATTAAATTGTTTATGCTAGGAATGAATGGTTTTAAAAAATGAAGGATGTATGTAAGTAGAAGGAGAAATTACCCCTGTAAACCTCAAAAACAATTTAAAATGAGGAACTCTTTTTAATAAAAAAAGAGGTGGACAGTTAAAAACTAATACTGATAGAAAACTACAGAAATACAATGAAACTTATGGAAAGATCGCAGCAATATCATCATATAAAGAAATGCCCTGCTGATTTCTGTTCTCGGTTCCAAAAGATACACTGCGCAGTATGATGAGCTGTCATTTCATTTCCACAAAAAGTGTTTGGGTGGGTGTGCACACGTGCACGAGTGCTCTCTTGCACACACACGCATCTGTATGTATGCACACCCTGTACGTATGTTCTCACAAATAAACATTTTCTCTTTAAGGTGAGAAAATCACTTGCAGAGTCCGTCCCACACCACTAACAAAGGATCCCTTCGCAGATGAAAGGAGGTAGATACAGCACTATTTCATCTTTCACAGCGCACAACGTCATTGCAGATTTCTTTCCATTACAGATGTACATTATTCTTGTAAATAAGAAGGATCTCACTCGTGCCACCAAATGGCTTTCCGACTCATAACTACCACATAGGAAAGAACAGAGCTGCCCCTGTGGGTTCAGAGACCACA
>NW_022103942.1:996843-998992 GCF_000313985.2 Echinops telfairi | reverse complement strand
CGACCACTTTTTGCAAAGACACACAAAATGAAATAAATAGTCCTAAATATACCTGAAAAACTAATGCAGGCAAAAAACACTGAAATTGCATGTGTATAGTTTAATTTGCTGATAATGATTGCCAAAGCTGAGCTCTTCACAAGCATGCATGTGCTCGGTAGACATTTGGGAGCGCATTAGCAATTAGACTCTATTCTTCCACTCCGCCCTTATCTCTGATCACCAGAGTCTTATTTCTAACTACCCGCAGCGCATTCTACACGTGTAGTTTGAGTGTGTAAGTGTGTTTCTCTGATGTCAAACTGAAGAGTTTATAATTAGACATATTCATTAAGTCATAAAAAGAACGGAACAAATATCCTTCTTTCCCTAACTCCATCAGAGATGCTACAACATAAACAGTACTAAAGTTCATGAGGCACCTTAATGTGTGTACATTTCATGTCTTGCGTGCACATTTTCAAAGGCTCCTGATTCCAATGATGCACCTAATTTCACATCAAACATTTCTCACGTGTTTTAGGGACCACTGTTGAACCAGACATTTTCCATAGTTGATCAGACAATCTCTTCTCAAATCCTGTGTAGTAGTTACATAATCTGGTGTCAACTTGAGAGGATTACGAGTGAATGGGGTGGAATCTGGCCTGTCAATCGTGATACAACCAAAGCGACCTCTGTGTGGGCATGGCCTTCTCCTGAGAATTCTGGGAACTCCTGAATTTTCCTCCTTGGTGGTGGGAGAGAGTCTCTCTCTGCTCATTCTCTGAGACATGCCCTACTGAGAAGACACGTGGCGCTACGCCCTGGGAGCTGGACAAGCCACATGGACCTACCCTGATGCAACCAGACCTCTGGAGCCAGACAAGCCACAGAGAGACCCCTGCCCGCATAGAGATGCTTACAATGCCACTGGATGCACAAGACTTCCAACCCACTGCCCTGTGATCCTCCCACATTTGGAATCACTGCATATATTTCGTGAGTCTGAAGAGGACTTTATGAATTAGTATCGGACATCTGGGCTAATATTGGACTGATCGATTTGATCTGGACTGGCCTGGGGTGTTTTCTCAATATTCAGCTGCTTTAGATAGTCCTCTTCCTCAACTTGTGAGCTACATTACCTGTGGGACAGCCAGCCCATGGATTGTGTCACCAGACCTTGGCATTCCTTCAAGACCTGTTGCGCCTCGATGCTGGTGTGTACATCGTTTGACCTTGAGGCTGGTGGATCCTGTCTTGCAGTGTTTATGTTCGATATCCCATCCGGGCTTGAGTCACTAAGCTCCTGAGCTGCTAATTGTTGGCAACATGTCGTGCTGATTGCTGCCTGTGGGCAGACTCTTCCTGCATAGCCAGAGGGAAGACTGAGCTGTGTGCTTCCTTGACCTTGGACCTGGGAGCTCTCCGAAGTTAAAGGACTTCCAGTATATTAACTGTTCCACGGAAGCGAGTTCAACTGAGCCCTCAGTATTGCTGTGTGGCATACTTAGCTTTTACCATCCTTTGTGATGTATAAATCTATCCATACACACACATATATATATACATATATATATGGATAGGTATCAAGAAATATATATGTATATAGTCCTAAGTGGCCTGGTTTTGTTCTTAGAGCAAAGTCTGCAATAGCAAGAAGCTGGAAATAGCCCAGATGTCCATCCGTAGAAGAATGGACAAAGAAACCCTTGTACACGCACACATGGAATACTATGCAGCCCTCAAAAACAGTGAAGAAACACCTCCTGACATCGAGGGGCCTGTGAACTATTACGCCGAGTGTAGTTCTCGTCAATCACAAAGGGCCAAATGTTGTATGAGTCCGCTACTCTAAAGATAAACATTAAGATGAAGTCAGGCTCCTGACCTCAGGTCATGTAGTCATCTACTCTGGTCTCCCAAACAAGAAAGCAGAGAGAGTCGGCCTAGTGTCCATGAACCATTTATCACATCTTGTATATGTACACCTTGAAAACCACTTCGACAGACGACACCTCACCTCAGTTGGGGTCGGTTTTTCAAGATGGGGAGAGAAGGAGAAGATCATTTAGTTACTGCCATGCAAGTTTGTGGTAGTAACACCCCAAATCAAGACACTCCTACAAGACTGATAAGCAAAATTCAAGTCAAGATGGGAGAGGGG
>NW_022103942.1:994097-996743 GCF_000313985.2 Echinops telfairi | reverse complement strand
GGATGTGTTCCACTCTCTCTCCTTCACTCTTCCTTTGATCCTGATCAGACGTGCCCCTCTTCCTGAGCTCAAGCTTCAGTGCTGCCCTCTGAAGTGTATTCCTCTGGGGTGGGGAACGGGGGTGGGGGGAGGGGGAGGGCCCATGTAGTTGGTAGTTCCCTGCTTCATGCTTGAATGTTGCATTCACATCTTGGCCCACCGGGTTGAAGTTGGATCCCTTTCCCACTCTCTCGTGGAGAGAGATAAACAACACCCCCCCCCCCTTGGGTGGGTTAGTGCCCTGTTCCCCCCCTACCCCTGACTCTTTTTTTGCTGTTGTTTTCCCCTCTTCTTTAGTTGGCTGCCGTATGTATCCCTGGGTTGGGTTTGGCACCTGCCGTAGTACCTGGACCTCACCCCGGGAATGTATGTATATAGTAGCCTTTCCCATATGTCCCTTTTTGCCTGTTTTTTTTTTCCTTCAATTTTCATAAAATGTTGCTCAACTCTTCTTTTCTTCATAGTGTCTACTGATAGGCCTGAGCATACTCTTTATCTGCTTGCCTTTATATGTGGCTACTTGTTTTTCCTTAGCTGATCTTATGATTTTCTCCTTTGCCTAAAAGTTGGATAGTTCAGGTGACTTCTTCTTGGGATTCAGTCTAGCTGGTGTTCTTTTGGTCTCCTGGATGGTTGCCTGGTTTTCATTCCTTAAGCTGGGGAAGTTTTCCTCCAGGAATTCCATGGCTGTTTTGGCCTTTGGCTTCTTTGTTGTGTCTTCCTCCGGTAATGCAATTATTCTGATGCCATTCCTCTTCATAGCATCAGGCAAACCTCGCAGGTTTTCTTCAGCTTCTCTGATGAACTTAGTTGACCTTTTCTCACCTTTGTTACAGTCTGCTTGGCTGTCTTCTAGGCCACTGGTGCAGTTCGCTGCCTCCTCCAGTTGGTTGGCAAAGTCTGTGAGTTTGATATTAGTTTTTGTTATCTCATCCCTGAGCTCTTGTGTTTCCCTTTGGTGTGTGGCCTTTATCTCCTCTATGCTTTCATCCTTTTCCTGCATTGCTTCCCTCATACCCTGTGTGACTCTGAGCAGTATTCTGAAGATTTCTTCCTGTGGGAGGTCAACATCTAACTGTTCTCTGACGCTGTTAGGTCCAGGTCATCCGCTGAGATTGGATTTTGTTTCTCCTTTCTTGCTGAAGCGCTTGAAGCAGCTTGCTGCTTTCTCGTCAATTTATTGGAACCAGCTGCCATTTCCCCGGGATTCACAGAGCCCTGGGCTCTCTCTCTGGGAAGATGGCATTGGTGCTTCTGCTGGCTGCCTATGGCCAACTGCTTGAGGAGCTGTGTTTCACCTTTTCCCACTGGGGTTTCCCTCTCACCCTAGCCTACCGGGAATCTGTTGTTTAGAGGGCAGGTTGGGTGGTCCTCTCAGTAGTCAGGCTCAGAGGTCAGCCTGTATCGTACGTGAGCCACCCTCAGGCCTCGGTAGGGGCTGTTTGCAGCCGTGGGACCTGCAGTCTGAAGGAAAATGCAATCCCGGCACGGGGACACATAACTCGGGGATGAGAATGGGTTGAGGGTGGGGTGGGGTGTTCCTGCCTAGGGGGACTTTGGGCAGGAGGGCGGGTGAGCAGGTTGGCCTAGCTACTTTTGTTGGTGCACAGATCCTCTGCTGGGAGAATAGAGGGCGGGGGAAGGACACAGGGAAGAGGTAGAATGCTGGTCTCCCAGTGGGCAGTGGGAGGGCCCCGTGCGCTTAGGTCCCCGAACCACAGCTGCGCGAGCCTCTTCCAGGTGGCTGGTGGGCCTGAGGCATCACAAAAGGGGCGCAAGCGTCTTCCGGGCCACCTGTGGGCCTGGGGTGTGACGAAAGGAGTGCAATCCTCTGCCAGGGGCTGGAAGGTCTGGGGTGTCCTGGTGGGGCACAAGCCTCTTCTGGGCGGGAACGGAGCACTCTGAATGTAGCCTCTGCTGGGGGTGGAAGTCACCTTCTGTTTCAGAGAAGTGCTCAGGGCTGTCGTGAGGATCAGTTGACAGTCTCAAAACCCCTACGTGGCCGCCAACTCTCCCCACTCACAGATCTCCAAGGAGCTCCGAGAGTGAGCTACCTATGTGGTTGCCATCTTGCCCCCGATTTCTAGATTCATTCATGTTATAAGATGCTTTCAGAATCTATTTTTTAGAGCCACATTGCATTGCGCTGCAGATAGGTACCCAAAGCCTACTCCCTTTGAGTTGATTGTTAATCACAGCGACCCTGTATAGGGTTCCCGAGGCTAAAAATCTTTGTGGGATTGAACTGCCAACTTTGTGGTTAGCATCCCAGCGCTTACTCAGTAGTCATTGCTTAGGTTATGTCCATCATTCGGCCATTGAGAATAGAATCTGCAGTGAACCGAGAGGTGCATATGCCTGTGTGTGTCTCTTCTGTTAGATCGCTAAGGCATATGCCTTGGAATTGGATTCCTGGACCATAAGACAGTGCTACTTCTATATGTTTGAGCATGTGCCGTCGCATTTTTCATAGTGATTGTACACTTACCAATCCCACCAGCAGCAAGTAGATAAGAGATGAGTTCACCCTCCCTATTATGCTTACCAGGATTTATTGTTTTCTGAATTGTTTTCCTTCCTTCTCCCACCCCAGGGGTCCCATTTTAG
>NW_022103942.1:989227-993997 GCF_000313985.2 Echinops telfairi | reverse complement strand
TGGGGGCATATCAGGTTGAGTATTGGAATGCTAACTTCAAAATCAGCTGCTCAAATCCACCAGTCACTGCCAAGGAGATAGATGGAGCTGAAAACTCCCATACAGATTTAGTTTCAGAAACCCAGTGGTGACGCTCTACTCCGACCTATGTTGGAATCATCTCAGCAGCAGTGAGAAGGAAAAGAGAATGACTCACGGCCAGGATCATATTTTCCGTTGTTAGCCGTTTAATGACCCCTTCAGTGGAGTGTCTGCTCCCGTCCTCTGCCGACTTTCAAATTGGATTATTGGTCTGTTTTTGTTGTTGAGGTGTTGAAGTTTGCTATAAATTTCAGAGATTCGTGCCTTGCAAAATTAGCCATTATTCCTCCTGATGGCAGTCTTCATTTTTCACTCCTTATTATGCTTGTTCCCCTAGCAGCTTAGTATGGAGAGATTTGTCTTCAGTCTTGCTAATTTTGTCTTCCACGGATTCAGTTCTACTCCTTTGCCCCTTCCACGTGTTTTCTATTTCCAAAGTCTTAGAATTATTCTTCAAGAATTGTATATGTTGTTGTTGTATCATTTCTAATATTTCTTTCTACCGACAGTGGTTTCTCATGTTTTCCAGAAGTCTTCCGTATGTTTTTTCTGACTTCCTTGATATTCTCTGCGTTTTCCTTGATCTTTCTTGCAGTTGTTGAATCAACTCCACACCAAACTTATTGCCAACGAGTTGATTCTCACCACCAGAAACCCTTTAGGACAGAGTAAGACTGCTTCTTAAGGGTATCAGAGGCTTTCAATCATTATAGAATCTCACTGGTTCACCTTTGGCCCACAGAGGGGCTGATGTTTCTGAACCACCAAACTTGAAGGTAGCAGCCTGATGCGTACCCCACAAATACCAGGGATTCTTAGTTCCAACGTCATGTCTTCCTCAGGAAAGTTTTCTGACTGTAGTTAGTGACTTATTTGAACCCCCTGCCTTTTTGCCTTGTGGAAACCCAGATTTGTTGTGTGTATTAGTATTTATGTATTTTTATTTAACTGCAGACGGTAGGTTGGTTGGTTTTGCCCAGGAATTGTTAATGCGTATACTCAAGGGAGCAGGACAGTCGTGCTATATTCTGCTTGCTCACCTGGCAGCACTTAGGTACTCACAACTGTCATCTGGTTGGTGTGATAGAGTAAGGGAATATGTGTGCGATTTTGTTTGCTGTTCATGGGGGCACGTGGAGGGTGGGTTGGGATGAATTTGGCTGCCATTTATCATGGTGTAAATCTTCAGAGGTGCCGATGTGCCTGGGATGTATGGCCACAGTTCCTGTCTTCCAATGGGCTGAGGGAACAAATCAATGAACGAACAAAAGAATGAAAGAAAAAGGAAAAGGAAGAACAACATCAACAAAAAGGAAATAACCAGTAAAGAAAGAAGAGCAATGAGTGTTAAAATAATGTTTAAAACACAGATATGAAAAATAAACAAGGGTTACAAAAAAGGAAAAACAAACGAGGGTCAGAGGAAAAGAAAATGAATAGCAAACAAAGTAATAAAGAGAAGGGAAGGGACAAAGACAAGATAAAATAGAGCAGAAAGATGAAAGAGGAAGAATAAAGGAGACAAGGAAAAACACACAAATGAGGGGGGCAGGGAGTGAAGGTGGTGTCAGGCACCTGGGTCGTGCTCCTGCTGTCTGTCTGTGTATGTGTGGCTCCTATTCAAGGATGTTGTTGCTGCTGCTCCAAAGGGCAGTGGAGGTAGGAAGCCTTGTCCCAGAGCGAGTTCTTGCTGGTTCCTGCTAGAGTGTCGCGGGAGGTAGGCTGACTAGCCAGCACTGCCTGTTCTGCTGGTCCTAGAAGGTTTAATGTGCGTGGCTCCAAACATGGTAGTGGAACAGACCTGGTGCCAGATCCAGGAAGTGCACCTCCAAACTCAAGTAGAGCAGGGGCAGCATCGGGCTGTGTGTCACCGGCTGCTGGTGTATGGAAACAGGGACTGCCATACTTCTTACCGCTAGGAAGGGATGAGGATTTAGGGGAAGGTGCCACCTTTCTGGTCACCAGTTACCGATATGGGCACTGGTGCAGTCCTGGGCAAGTGAAGGTGATTATCAGGTGGCTTCCACGATCAAAATGTTGCTTGCAAAAATTCAAAGTGGCTGTGCTGTGTCGGGACAGTTGACAATTCACGATTCCATGTCTCTCTTTGTCTGCTAGTTATGTTCATTTCCTCCTCCCCCCACCCCTCCACCTCTAGGCAGTATTTGACCTGCTTTTTTGTCCTTTTCCTTTGAAGTACTGGCCTCCAAGACTATCATTTAGTTTCTTGGGTCTTTATTGTAGAGGGCCTCTGTAACGACTATCATTTAGTTTCTTGGGTCTTTATTGTAGAGGGCCTCTGTAACGTGTGCCAAATCTTATCAGCTTGCCAGAAGGCCCGCTGATTAGTATTTCTTCCATTACTAAAGAAGGTTGGCATTTACATCGGGATTGCAGTGTATTGTGTGTTCTTTTTTAAACAGAGCCAATATTCTCAGTACATAGTCAATGAAAACAAACGGGAGAACAAATAAGCATCTTTGTTATCACCATATTAGCAAATGACTGGAAATAAGCCGGAACAATCAAAGAATATGAACGCATAAAAATTAGAGAAAAAAATAAATTAATCAATTAAAATAAATAAATAAAAATGTGTGAACTTTTAAAGAGGTCCATTTAGCTATTAAGTTAAACCATTTTCCCACGGTTTACAATTAAAAATTACAAATGTGATACGTATCAGGAGTTGCAATTCACAGCTATTAAATTCACTCCTATAAGAGCACACGAGGCAGAGCACTCTAAAACCAGGCAGCCTGCCTTAGAGTTTCCTTATACAGACTAGTGTCTACCTCTTAGAATGAGTTAGATCAATGGAAACTCTGTCCTTACACAATTTTACTCTTTGCTTCATAGGACAATATCATAATCAGAAGTAACTGGGCACAGAATTAAAGTTATATAATGCGTATTATCTACAAATACCCCAAAATGATCCACTCACACGGCAGGAATATAATCCATCCTGTTGCTCATGAAAAAAAAAAAATCACAGCACTAACTATGGCAAACGAAAGTTCGTTACATCCTATCAAAGATTTTCTAATGTGCTATTAACGATTGCTTCAACTATGCTTTTAATTTATTTAAAAGTTCCGCAAGGTGCATTTTTATCATAGCCAATGTGTGCTGCATCGGTGAGCTGGCATGGGAAACATCTGACTCCAAGAGAACAAAAGGAAACACTGCCTGCTCTGCGCCACCCTCACAATTGTTCTTATGTTTAAGCCCGTTGGTACAGCCGCTGTGTCAGTCCATCTCGTTGAGGGCTTTCCTCTTTTCCTCAAGCCCTCCACTTTGCCAAGCATGATGTGCTTCTCCAGGTTTGGGTCTCTCTCGATAACATGTCCACAGGGCATGAGACGAGATCTCCTCATCCTTGCCTCTCGGGAGCTTTCTGGCTGTACTTCTCCCTAGACACATCTGTTTGTTCTTTTGGCAATCTACGGTACATTTCAAAATTCTTTGCCAACACCATGCATCTATTTTTCTTCGGCCTTCTTTATTCAATGCGCAACTTTCATATGCATATGAGACAACTGAAAATACTGTGGCGTGGTTCAGGGGCACCTTAGGCAGAAACTCTACAGAGTCTAATTTCCTACTTAAAGGGTTTGTTTTTGTTTTCTGTTTTCTTTACTTTTACTGGGAATTAAATTTTATTGTAATGCAATCCATAATGTAAGACTGACTGACAGTGGCTTTGTTTATGGACATTGTAAATTCAGAACATAAAAATTGAAAACACATTTAGGTTGTACCTCAACTGCTACCCAAAAGGTTGGTGGTTCAAACCCTCGCCGAGGCACCTAGGAAGACAAAACTCACTGCCTTGAAAACATTATGGAACAGTTCAACTTTGCACACGTCACCGTACGTTTGAACCAAGAGTTGATAACCACCAATGCGAGCATTCCTTTCTTTTCTGCCTCAGTTATCCTTTTTAATGGTTGTATCGACATATACGTTGCACATCATACAATTTCATCGGTCAATCATATTAAGAAAACTTGTGCAGTTATCACCTAAGTTAGTCAGGGTTCTCTAGAGAAACAAAACCAGGACACTTATGATTAGATCGATAGATAGATAGACGCAGCACGAAGGAATATAACAGCTAGTTAGTCCACACAGCAGTACAGAGCGCTCAGTTCAACTGACTTCCGTGGAACGGTTAATATACCGGAAGTCTTCAATTCATGAGGGTCGCTGGGTCCAAGGTCAAGGAAGCAGGCAGCTGAGTCTTCCGTAAGGCAATGCAGGCAGTCCGGCACAGGCAGCAAACAGCAGGGTGGGTGCCCAACAGTCAGCAAGATGACAGGTTCTGACAGTCCCAAGCTCAAGCGATGCATACACCAGCACCATGGCAAAGCAGGTCTCGAAGGAACCTCAAGCTCTAGCGGCAAGACCAACGTGTTGGCAGTCCCGCAAGTTGAGGCCGAGAACTAGCAGCCACACGCTGATCCAATCAGCAGAGAGCAAGGGAGAGAGAGGCGAGGCTTGCCTTGCCATTTATCCCTTTGCACTCCAATCAAGCTGCGACCTTATTAATCCCACATCTTCCTGTTGGCCAGGTTGGCACAATAAACCAACCTATCACATCACCACAGTCAATTTCAGAAGATTTTCTTCTCGTACTCATTGTTAGTGCCCCACTACCTCCCGTCAAGCACTGCCATGCCCCTC
>NW_022103942.1:966350-979452 GCF_000313985.2 Echinops telfairi | reverse complement strand
GTGAAAGATGAAATAGTGCTGTATCTACCTCCTTTCATCTGCGAAGGGATCCTTTGTTAGTGGTGTGGGACGGACTCTGCAAGTGATTTTCTCACCTTAAAGAGAAAATGTTTATTTGTGAGAACATACGTACAGGGTGTGCATACATACAGATGCGTGTGTGTGCAAGAGAGCACTCGTGCACGTGTGCACACCCACCCAAACACTTTTTGTGGAAATGAAATGACAGCTCATCATACTGCGCAGTGTATCTTTTGTAACCGAGAACAGAAATCAGCAGGGCATTTCTTTATATGATGATATTGCTGCGATCTTTCCATAAGTTTCATTGTATTTCTGTAGTTTTCTATCAGTATTAGTTTTTAACTGTCCACCTCTTTTTTTATTAAAAAGAGTTCCTCATTTTAAATTGTTTTTGAGGTTTACAGGGGTAATTTCTCCTTCTACTTACATACATCCTTCATTTTTTAAAACCATTCATTCCTAGCATAAACAATTTAATGAGGCGCATTATAAAAGTTTTGAAGGGTTTACAGGGGGTTGGGAATACTGATTTATGGGAATATTTGAGTATGAGACCATTTAAGCCCGAGGGTGACAGCACACAGCCAGCATCGTGGGTTAGTATTGGGCTGCTAACCATAAGGTCAGCAGCTCACACCCTCTAGCGACTCTGTGGTGAAAGATAAAGAGTTTTGCTTCTGTCAAGATCTACCGCCTTGGAAACCCACAGGGGCAGCTCTGCTCTGCCCACAGGATTGCTTTGAGTCAGAATTGACCCGAGGACACTGATAGGAAAGAGCCCTGGTGGCATAGTGGGTTGTGCCCTGGGCTGCTAACTGAAAGATCAGCAGCTCAAACCCACCAGCTGCTTCTTGGGAGAATGCTGAGGCTTTCTACTTCCATAAAGATGTTGTACGCTCTCGGAAACCCTTAGGTGGCGTTTCTTCCCTGTCCTATAGGGTCGCAATGAAATTGGGATCAACTCAGTGGCAATAAGCTGGTCCCGTGTTTAGAAGCTTGGCAACTGAAGTCAGCGTAGTTAGTAGCCTCTAGAGCAGGGGTGGGGGTACCTTGCTTCTTCCAAGGACCATTTACCACATCTTTCTCAGGCATACAAAATTATCCATTTGAAAATTAGCCTGGTGTCATTGGTCAAACATTTGATTAACTCACCGCTAATAAGATGGCTGGAACTGCTTCTCTTTGCTGAGACGAGTGATGTTAGCTGGTGTTTGACGAGTTCATAGGCCTTCTACTCCCGTGGCCTGTCTGTTCCCCACCCCTCCAATCCAGAGTGCTGTGTGGTAGTGGTGTGCCCTTGAGTTCATGTTGACTCATAATGACCCTATTTATATATGCAGTGTAAATCTGCCCCAGAGGGTTTCCTAGGCTGTACTCTCTATAAGAGCATATTGCCAGGTTACCAGCTATTCTCCTTGGGGGACTTGAACCACTGACCTTTCAGTCTTCAGCCAAATGTTTAACCATTGCACCATCAGAGCGCCCATCTACCATTTTAGGGTTTCTCATGTCAAAGGAGAAATTCTTAAGCGTTGCCCGGAGGAGTCCTGTAGCACAGACTCCTGGGACAATGGTATCTGGCCCATTGGACTTCAGCCCCATCCTGCCTTCTCTGTCATACAGCCGAGATGACTGTGATCGAATCAAAATGGCAAAACTCTCAGACCGACCAGTTGGGGATGCAAGACTTTGGGGGGGGGATATACACACACATTTTTAGATATTAGGCGAGGTAACTGTCCAGTGTTGTAGGATGGGTTATCTCAGGGGCTTGTGGGAGCAAACAGAAGTTCCTCACACCGTTTCTTTTTATCCCACCTATTTTTCTGTTTGGGGGTCTTTTGCCTTTTAGGTTGTAAAAGAAGACCCATCACTTTCCTAGCAATGGAAGTACTCATTGTTTATAGGTGTATGTCAAAGTACGGGCAAAATAATGAAAAGAAGTGAAACCACACCAAAATGTAAGGTATATTTACACCACCCACTGGGCGTGTGGAGAGAGAGGAGGGGTAGTTAGTGCTTTTGCCTTCTCTGTATTTGTTAGTACTACTACATGATCCCAATGGGCATGGGTGACTGTTACCACACAGTAGTAGAGCCTAACTAATAAAGGGCACAGGAGTGGGAGAAGTGGTAGAAAGAAGAACACTTTGAATGCTAGCCTGGGGTGGCTTAAATAACAGCTCCCTGAGCCCCAGCTTCCCCATTTAAGGCCCACAGCACTTAATCCTGCTCCCATAAGGCTCTGGGACATGTGTTTTGATCACAAATGTCCGAGTTGAGGTCTGAGCTGTTGTGCTGACTGTTCCCTTCAAGCTTCTATGGGAGCATCAGAGTGGTAATCCACTGCTTAGGTCTGCCGGTGCGCTCTACACTGTGATTCTTTTTGCCTTGACCCCAAACTACATAACTCCGGCAGACATCCCAGCCCAGTGTGGTTCTGCAGGTACCCTGCAAACAGAAAGTATTTGTTTAAAAGTTCCCCACTGATCTACAATTATAATCGCCTGATTAGGTAAACCAGTGTTCACAAAATGGGATATCCAGAGCAGCATCATTATCTGTAATCTTGTGAGAAAGTCATATGTTGGTGTGTTAGTCTGGGTAGACTAGAGGAACAAATCCTGGACACACATGTGTAAAAGAAAGATTTATATACAAGAGCAATTGAGAAAACTTCCCAACCCAGTCCAGACCAAGGCCATAAGTCTGATATTAGCCATTATGTCCAATACAAATCTATAAAGTCCTCTTCAGACTCATAAAACACATGCAATGAAGTCAAATGCAGGACAATCACAAGCCAGTGGGTAGAAAGTCTTTGGGTCCAGTGGCATTGTAAGCATCTCAGTGCAGGCAGGGGTCTCTCTGTGGCTTCTCTAGTTGCCGAGGTCTGGTTGCGTCCATGTGGCTTGTCTTCTGCAATGTCTCCCAGAAATTGACAGAAAGAGAGGTATCTTCTGCCTCCAAGGAGGAAGTACCTGATTTCCCAAAATTCTCAGGAGAAGGCCATGCCCACACAGAAGTCTCATTGGCTATCTCCAAATTGACAACCTGGACGCCACCCATACACTCTTAATCCTTAAATTGACAGCAGATTGCGTGACAACCACAGCTGGTCTCCATTTCATACCTACATAACCAGAAATTCTAGTGGGTGGGGCCCAACAACCTGTTAGTTGTCTTCCCAGTTAACTCCAAAGGGACGCAAGCTGAAATTTGGACACCATGTGCTACAAAACTTAAAAATAATGTAGTGAATGAGAAGTACCTATTGATAAAGAAGTCATCATGCCTCTATTTCATACACCATTTCACATCCTTTTGACTAAATTCATATTTTTCATTGGAAAATTAAATTAAGTTGGTGGTCATTCCCATCTGGTGACCAGATTCAGAACTGCAGCTAGGGAATCACTGGGGGAAATGCTACACCACCAAGGAGTCAATCCCACTCATAGTGACCCTGAAAGACAGAGTGGAACAGCCCCTTTGGGTTTCACAAGCTTTAACGCCTTAGGGAGCCGGTGGGTTTGAACTGCTGACCTTTCAGCTAGCAGCCCAAGGTGTCATCCACTGCGCCCTCCCCTGGGCTCCCGACTGGTTAGAAAAAAGACTAGGAAGGGGACAGGGAAAGAAGAAGGATGGGCTTCCTCTGAAATTCCCCCAGAAGGCATTTTCTGAAGGGTTGTGTGGCAAAGGAAGCATGAAGCGCTGGTGCAGGCAAATTCCATGGACATCAACACGCCTGACGGGAAGTTTCCTTTGTCCACTCTTTCGCATTAAACGAAGCTCGGTGTGGGAGTGTGTGGTTAAAGTGGCAGTTGAAAGATGATGGTTTAAACTAAATATTATGCTGACACGTTGGTGGATTACATAGTTGTTCTGAAGCTGAGTGTTAGCGCTTCTTTATTTACAATATGGTTAACACCTTTGAATGCCCAGATACATATCTTAGCATTCATTATGCAAATTAAACCACAAGTAGACTTATCCAATACTGTCATAATTTTAGGTTAGTCATCTTTCTAATTACAAATTAGTGTACATATTTCCCAACCCCATGGAAGTGCTGGAGAAATGTAAAGGAGTAAGCAAAATGTACAGTTACAACCTGGTGTTCTAAGATGTGAATGCGACATACCGGAATGAAGCAGAGACAGGTGGAGAAGTCTGAGGGGCCGGCCCCAATCCCAACTATGTGGACAGCCCACCTTCCCCCAAGAAGAATTTACTTCAGAGGAGAGCACTGAAGCTATAGCTCAGGGAGAGGGACATGTCTGATCAGAGCACACAGGAACAAATGAAGGGGCAAGAAGAGATAGTGAAGAACATCCTGGCCCACCAAGCCTTCACAATGATATCCCTGCTCAGAGCAGCCAATGCACAGAGAAAACCATAGGGCCGGCCCCACAAGACACGACATTCCTCACCTACCCATAGCCCTAAGGGGGACAACACTGGGGACACAGTAAGGGAATTGCGCCAGATCTGACCCCACCACCCGAGCCAAAGTACTAAGGGTATGCAGTGGAACAGCAAGGGGAACAGAGCAAGGAAGTCGCAAGGGAATACCAAAAATAGACTTTGGAGCCAGGGCGTGGGACCCCATCAGACTCGACCGGGAAACACTCCTAAATGTCAACAAACAGACCTTGAACTATTTACAGGCTTTTGTTTTTTTTGTCATTGGTTGTTGTTTTTGTGTGTGTGTGTGTGTGTGTGTGTGTGTGTGGTGGTTGTTTTATTTTATTTTGTTCCTTTATTTTGCTCTGTCTTATTTTTTGTGCATATTATTATCTCTGCAGGTCTATCTAGATAAGATAGGCGAGATGAACTCTCTGGAGTAGAAACCAATGGGACTGACAGTTCTGGTGGGACAATGGAAGAGGGGGATAAAGGGGAAAGGAAGTGGGTATTAACAAACCCAGGGACAAGGGAACAAAAAATGATCCAAAATCAGTGGTGAGGAGGGTGTAAGAAGCCTAGTAGGGTTTGATCAAGGTAATGTAACCGAGAGGAATTACTGAAATCTGAATGAAGGCTGAGCATGGGACAAGAGGAAAGTAAAAGGAAACAGAGGAAAGAACTAGGAGGCAAAGGGCATTTATACAGATCCAAATACAGTCATGTACGTATGTAAATATGTTTATATATTATGATGGACAAATAGATCTATGTGCGTATATTTATAGGTTTAGTATTAAGGTAGCAGATGGACATTGGGCCTCCAATCAAGCACTCCCTCAATGCAAAAACACTCTGTTCTATTAAACTGGTATTCCATGATGCTCACCTTCCTGACACAATGGCTGATGACAAAGCAGGGACATAAGCAAATGTGGTGAAGCAAGCTGATGATGCATGGCTATAAAAAGATATGGTGTCTTGGGTTTTAAAGGCTTAAAGATAAACAAGTGGCCATCTACCTCAGAAGCAACAAAGCTTACATGGAAGAAGCACACCAGCCTGTGTGATCATGAGTTGTCAATGGGATCAGGTATCAGGCATCAAAGAACAAAGCCCATCTGTAGGCAACTGGACATCCCCTTACAGAAGGATTGCGGGGAAGAGATGAGCCAGGCAGCTTGCAGTGTAGCAATGATGAAATATACAACTTTCCTCTAGTTATTTAATGCTTCTAACCCACCCACATCCACCCACTATCATGATCCCAATATTGCTGTACAAATCTGGCTAGACCAGATGGTGTACATTGGTACAGATAGGAACTGGAAACACAGTGAATCCATGAAAGATAAACTACTCAGGACCAGTGGTGATAGTGGTGATACCGGTAGGGTGGGGAGAAGGTGGGTAGAAAGGGGGAACAGATCACAAGGATCTACATATAACCCCTCCTTGGGGGATGGACAATAGAAAAGTGGGTGAAAGGAGACATCCGTGCAAGACATGACAAAATAATAATTTATAAGCTATCAAAGCTTCGTGAAGGAGGGGCATCGGTGAGGGTGGGGGGAAATGAGCTGATACCAAGGGCTCAGGTAGAAAGAAAATATTTTGAGAATGTTGATGGCAACAAATGTACTTGACACAATAGATGTATGTGTGGATTGTGATAAGAGTTCAACAAGCCCCCAATAAAATATTTTTTAATAAAAAATAAACTACTCTCAATTAACATTTTAAAAAGAGTTGTACAAGTCCCCAGTAAAATGATTTTTTAAAAATTTACAGCCAGTGAGCTGATACCAAGGGCTCAAGTAGAAAGAAAGTGTTTTGAAAATGATAATGGCAACAAATGTACAAATGTGCTTGACACAATGGGTGTATATATGGATTGTGATAAGAGCTATAAGATTCCCCCAATAAAATGATTTTTTAAAAGAAAAAATGATGCAATTAATTCATGCTTGTTCGTTAGTTATTGTTTTTTGGGGGGGAAATTATAGCATAAATAATCTTGCATGTCATTAAACAACTTAGGACGATTTATAATAAAATTTTTGAGAATTTTAACATCTCATCAAAATACTATAAAAATTAAAAATACGATAAAAATTTAAAAAGTACTGCTACAAAATTATGGAAAGCTGTGCAATGAATGTACAAATGTGTTTTACACAATTAATGTATGTATGGATTGTGATAAGAGTTGTATGAGCCTCTAATAAAACGATTAAAAAAAAGAATTATCAAACTAAAAAAAATAATCATTGAACTAAAGTGAATAGGATGAATCTTCCTATTAAAAGATAAAGAGTGGCTTAGCTATCATGCAGAATGCATTGGAAAGTGGATGACTACAGATGCAATTAGGTTAAAATCTAATACCTGATCATTTGAAATGTTTTTGATCCATTTTAAAGTCTTTCCAGTTTTAATATTTTCAGCTATCTTTTTAATTGAGGTTTTTGTCTGTTTTATTTTGTTATTGTTAGTTACAAATTTATTTTTTTGTATATTATATCAAGGATAGGTAAATCTATAGAGACATAACTGGATGAATGGTTCCTTGGAGTTATGGAACAGGAGATTGCGGGGGATTGAAGAGCTAATGATGATGAGTCCAGCCGCCAAGAAAATGGTTTAAATCTGATTGTAGTGATGATTGTGCAACTCTTCTTGATGTGATTGAACTATTAAATTGTATGATATGTGAATTATATGCCTATTAAGAAAAAAAGAATATGAAGAAGTGGTAGAGAAAAATCAATGAAAAAACAAAGCTGGATATTTGCAAAAATAGACAAGTTTTATCAACCAATAGCTATCCTTATAAGGAAAAAAAGATATAGAAAAGACACAAATCACCAATACCAAAAATAGCTCCGGGACAAAAAAAAAAGTAAAAATAGGTGGGGCAGGTCCGCTTGGCTGCCTCCTCCTTGTTGCCTGCGCTAAACCCAGGAATGGTCTGACCGAGTTCACCAGGAATCACCCTTTGGTGAAGCAGGGGCAGAAAGGAGGAAGAAAAACATATCCATTGTCCTTTTGCGTGGACAAATGATCAGTGGGGAGGAATCGAATGGGCGCAACCGACTCCTGTCTGAGAGAGCACAGCCATGGCAGCTAGTCTCATGGAAGTAGGAACTGTATTTGGTGATCAGATGGTAGTGGTAGTGTATTTATTTGTATCATTTATTGTATTTATATAGCTTCCCTCAGGTCCTGCAATAGCAATAGGGAGTCAAAGAAACCTGTTTACATCATCAAAACAACCCGCTCCATAATTCTTCCTCCTTCAAGCGACTTGACTTCTCAAAAGAGAAATATAGTTGAGACAATCGTTTTTTATGACAATGAAGATACAGAAACAGAATGGCCAAAAGTAAAACTTTTGCTTTTTGGGGGGCGGAGGGGGGCGAATTAAAAACAGAACCAAAGACTTGGATTTCTCCACTTCCAGTCTTTCAAGAAGTAAGAACAAGACCAGAGTAGGACATGTTAATCCAGGTAGAATGAATGTGCATAAGACATTTCAGAATGGAGGATTTTCAACTTATCATCGTCCTGAGATGCACCTACTGAGGATACTGTTGTTACTCAAGTTGATTTGAGCAAAACTTCCTCCAAATCGTATAGCATGTCTTCTTTCTCTCCCTTTGAAAACAAACAGAATCTTAAAAAAAAGAGGTCCGGATAAATCAAAATGTACAATTTGTAAAAAACTAACAGATTCGTCATGAAGTCGGTGTCACTAATGTAATTATAAGCTCTGCAGTAACCAGTGCTTTAGTAAGTACAGACTGGCCAATCGTCTGACAATGAATTGTGAATAATGTCAAGTACATGTTCAGTAAAAGCACTGGAAATAATGTTCTGATTCTTGAAGGAAAACAGAAAAGATTTTGCTGCCAAAGCTGTGTTAGCAAATATAAACAGAAGGTGAAAATAAAATTTATTTATATTTATATATAAATATATAAAATAAAATTTATATATATAAATATATTTAAAATATATAATTTATATATATACATATATATCAGCACTAGAAAGATAAATGCTATTAGAGAAAAAAAGGAAGAATTTTATGTGAATCATAACTACACTTTTGGGAGAAAAAAAAGAACAATGGAATACTGGGGGGAAAAAGAAAAGACTTTTGAGTTACAGCTTTCAGTAAAATGTAGCATGGGCATATTAATAATCAATAAAGATGAGAATTCACCTTTTCCCCCATGTCAGTCATAGATGATAAGTTTCAAAAGCAATTGGAAGAGGAAAAAACCAGAGGATTCAACTGTATAAATTATATTTTCTGCATATCCACATACATGTCCCTGGACTTTGAATATTAAATAATACAATAAGCTTATTGAAAATGATCCTCCTCAAGTAAGAAATTTCAACCTCCAAAAGATAATTCAGGGAAGAAGTTTTCAGAAACATTTATGAATTCATCCAAACGATGAAAAAAATCACTAGATCCCTGTTACTTTATTCTACCTCAAAAAAATTCCATGTTTTTCTGTTTTGCAAACTCAGTGTGGAAGGGAAAAAAAATCAAGTAAAGAATGAGACTGGGTGTAAGAATTGGCAGCGCTTATCACATATAAGTAAACAAGAAGAAAGTGAAGTGCACATCAGTGATAGTGTTAAGTGTTCAAAATTTAAATCTGCTTAAAAATTAAAACTGGAAGCTGCAGAACAGTAATTTTGTAAATATGAGTAAAAGTCTAATGCGCTAGTGTTATACACTTAATATACCTGATTTGGTATTTGACATGGTAGTGTATTACATTTACTTTAAAAACTAAACAAAACAAACAAACAAACTCCACCTGTATCTAACAGTCAATACTATATACGTTGTCAGACTCTTCTACAGAATAACTTCCATAGTTCATAAGCAGTAGAATGTTTCAAATTCTAAATTAAATTGAACATAATAGTCATTAGTGCAGATTTCAATAAAATCAGGTTTTACTTTGACCAAAATCAGGTTTTACTTTGCACACCTCTTTATTTTATTTTATTTCTTTCAATCCATTTTATTAGGACCTAATCCAGTCATCATACCATTCCCTAGTTCAATCACATCCAACAGTGTTGTACAATCACTACCACAATCAGTTTCAAAACACTTTTTTCTTCTTGTGCTCCTTGATATCAGCTCCCCATCATGATCCTACCTCCTCTGTCATCACATCCCCAGGAAACCTTATTTTAGTTATTGTCTCTATAGATTCACTCATCCTGGGTTTCATATACTGAAAAACACTGAAAAATGCATAACAGAGAGTCTACCAACAATGACAACATGTAAGAGATAAACCCCAATATGAAAAAAACAGAAAATATTAAAGATCAAGCACAAACTATATCAAAAGGGAGATCAAATGTCAAGATTTTAACCATTCTAGTCAGATTTATCATTTTAATCTACTATAGCCTCTACAAAACTGTGTGACCACCAAGGTATTCCCATCCCTCAATTATGATTTGAGGGAAATCACCGGAGACTTCTTCCTTGCAGATCCTGACTTCCAATGCTATCCATAGCCTCTGCACACCCGTTTTACAATTCTCATTTGAGGACTGAGAATTGGCAATGTAGGCTAATTTTCTGTTCTAGAAACTTTTGAAAAGGAGGAAAGATATGATTTATCAATATACCAATGTGAACACAGATCCTCTTTGTTATTCAAACATTAAAAATTCAGAAACTGTATAGGAACACAATGGAATTTTAAAAGTATAGGTTTTGTTATTAAACCAAATACCTGTGATTATTTCTTTTTCAGCAAACCATTATTTTATTTGAGCAAAACATCATTTGCTAAATTAAGTTGGTTAACTTGCATTTCACTGGTTTTACAATTTTTAATTTAATTTGTAAATGTTTAAACTTTTATTATTGTGTGAGAACTGTGAAATAAAGAGTATATATTTTAACAAATATAAAAAATGTTGAAATGAAGATATATTAAAATTTATAGATAAATAAAAGAATGTAATCACTACAGGTTCCATAAAAGGATAATTTTGTAGACAACCTTATAAAGAGAATATTGTAGACATCCTTATGTCAATATATTTGACACTAAAGTAAAATGGTTGAAAATTAATCCACTTATATTTCCATATAAGAAAGCGATATACCAATTCTCATGCTCAAAAACAAAGTATGCGAGTACCTATTGCACCACACCTTTAGATTTCATTTTAGGGAGAATACATTTTGTCTCAGCATTATACTTTCAAGATCCTGACAAACAAGACAATATGTGCACATATATGTAGCAGGAAGAACACTGCAGGATTCACCTTAGGCCTGGAGGATGGGACCAACAGGAAAAAGCAAATTGGCAGAAGAGTGTTGGACTGAAAGTCCATAGCGTTTGCACTGGTGCAGTGTCACTACATTCACAACTTCATTGTGAAGACTGAAGACCATTTGGTGAAGTCTGCGGGTGTTTATTACCCACAGAGTAAACAGGACAGGGATGGTTAGACCAGCAAACATGGTGGCTCCCTGGAGTGATGCTAGCATCTACAGGACAATGTTGAATTGCATCCAAGCATGTTACAGTTCACATCTTGGGAGGAAAAACCTTGAATTCCTCTCTCCTGGATTAAATAGTCATCAGCTAGCCAAAACTACATGCTACACAGCATTTACAGAGAAACAGGGGTGTGTGTGTGTGTGTGTGTGTGTGTGTGTGTGTGTGTGTGTATCAGTGCATGGAACTAAAAGAGAAATATTAAAAGATAAAACGGAGTGATAAAAGAGTAAACCCCCACAATCAATGAGCTTCATTTAGTGCCTCTGTTAGTGTGGGATAAATCGATTGGTGCCAGGAACAACCCTTCCTCCTTTACACCACTGAGATAGCTTCACAGAGTTCTGACATTCCTCAGACGGCAATCATCCTCCATTGAAGAATTTACTTTGTGCGGAGAATGCACCCAGTATTATCCCGTATTATGTTCCTAATTGGACACTTTTGGGATAGTTTCTATCTATCCTTTGGATTGAAGTCTGACATGCCCTTGTGTGAGAAGAAGTTCATGCGCTTATACCAAGTTTATAGAATTGGTGGTCTGGCGATTTAGGTTCTGATCTCTTGCTGTGAGGGTGCCCAATGAACGGTGTCCTGGAACAACTGCCATATATTTATTACTCTAATGCTGTTTTTTTTTTATTGTATCCCTGGTGGTGTAGCAGTTACACATTGGGATGCTAGCCTCAAGGGTAACTGCAAGAGAAATACATGAGATTTTCTAGTCCCGGAAATAGTTAAGTCTCAGAAACTCACTGGGAAAGTTCTACCCTGTCCTGTTGGGTTGGTAGGAGTCAGAAGTGACTCGGTGGTGAGTTTTTTAGTTGCTTTGAAATGATATGCATTAGTCTAGCAGGCATGAGTCTGCCTTTGTGGATGAGTATTATTCAAAGTTCTGCTTTACCCCATCCCTCATTGTTCGTGTAAATAGGGTCCAGTCACTTAAGCTTTTAACCTGTGCAAACAAACAATTCATAAATAATGGTCTGAAAAGCTAGGCTATGTATGTACAGTTTCCTTTTCTCAACAGTGTTTTAAATTCTATACCATTGGCAAAACTAAGGCTGCTATTAATGAGACCAGTCCCTGGAGAAGAACATCATGATTGGTAAAATATGTAGAGGGCCAGCAAAAGAGAAGACCCTTAACAGGATGGATTGACACAGTGGCTGGAACAACAGGCTCAAGCACAGGAACAATTGCGAGGATGGTGCAGGACCAGGCAGTGTTTCCTTCCGTTGTTCATAAGGTTGCTATGGCTCAGAACTGACTCTATGACACTTGACAACAACAACGGTGATGATTTATAATGCTCTCTATTTTAAAATGACAATGATGTCTCTAAAGTGAGCCAGACACACATATAAAACATAGATATATGGGCGAATTTTGGACTTGCACTTCATCGTAGCCATAACTTAAGAACAATTAGTTCTCATGACATGGCTCTACTTGATGCTTGCCCTCATGAAGAGATTACTGAAGATATTGGTGCTATAACCAATTGTGGTGAAGAAATCAGATAGTGCCCAGCTATCAGAAAGAATAGCATCTGAGGTCTTCAACATTTGTCTTAAAACAAGCAACCATATAAGTGGGGCATCAACTAAGTCCACATGGAGGAAGCACAACATCCAAGGATTGTAAACAGTGAAATAAAACTCCAAAGAAGAGAACAATATCAGAACTTAAATTGTGAGAGCCCAGTTTTCAGAAGGCTATGGATAAGTGGAAGCCCCAAATCTATTTGCAGGCTCATCACATGAATTAAGCCTCCAGGGAATCCCCCGTCATAGTCCAAGGATGTGAATAACTGCTTTATCAGATAGAAAGCATTGTAAAGTGAATTATAGAAGATGTATTTAGATGAACAATCTGGAGGAGAAAACATTAGGACTGACAGTTCTGGGGGGACATGGGAGAGGGAGAGGTGGGGGGAAAGGAAGAGGTGTTAACAAACCCAGGGACAAGGGAACAACAAGCGATCCAAATTGGTGGGGAGGTGGGTGTGGAAGACCTGGTAGGGCATGATCAAGGGGAATGTAACAAAGAGGAAGTGCTGAAATCCTGGTGGGGACTGAGCATGATAGTGGGACAGGAGGAGAATC
>NW_022103942.1:926361-965171 GCF_000313985.2 Echinops telfairi | reverse complement strand
AATGATGAGGGCAATGAATGTACAAATGCGCTTTACACAATTGATGTGTGTATGGATTGTGATAAGAGTTGTATGAGCCCCTAATAAAATGATTTAAAAGAAGAAGATATATTTAGGTTAAAATGTAATATCTTATCATTTGATCTCCCCTTTGACTCATTTTAAAGTTTAATCATTTTTTAATATTTTCTGCTTTCTTTTCAATTGACGTTTTTCCTGTTCTGTCATTGCTATTGTTTCATGTTTTATTTCTTGCTTTTGTTTTGCATAATTTTCTGTATATGAACTCCAGGATACATAAATATATAGAGACAGTAACTGCATTAATAATTACCTGCATTAATAATTACTTCCATAATAATGGCGCAAGTTAGCATCAACTCAATGTCAGTGAGTTTTGGTTTAAGGGATTAATGGTTCCTTGCGGGCATGGCAAGGGAGGTTGTGAGGCAATGGGGAGCTAAAAACAGTAAGTATGAGAATGAAGAAATTGTTCTTAAATGGATTGTGGTGGTGATTGCATAACTCTTCTTAATATTCTTGAACTATTAAGTTATATGATGTTAATTATGTTCCAAGTAAACTATTTAAAATGATCCGTCTTAACAGTGTAAAGATTTTTTCAAAGAGTGTACTTTGTGTCATTTTCACAAATAGTTAATATGTCCATTAACAATTAGGGAGCTGCTGAAAAGAGCTATGGCATAATTATGCATCCAGCTACAGAGCGGGCTAAAAGATAGAGAGACCCAATCATGTACAGAGAGGAAATAGAAGAGTTGTGAAACAGGCTCCAGAGTCCTTTCAACAAGAGAATCCAGGAGCTCAGAGAGCCCGAATCAAGGCAAACACTACCATTGCCCACTAACAAGTGAGACAGCCTCATTCCTAATGTGACTGAAAGGTGTACTGTGGTTTCTATTCTCTAGGTGAGAAGATGTAGGTACAAGGCTTTGTCTTTTGTCACTGAGGTACTATATGGAGAAACAAGATAGGAAATTTTTTTACATATTGGCAAGTCCTCCCTCAATTAAGATGTTTAATAAATGCACACTGCAACATATGGATCCCAATGTGCTCATAGATAAAGAATTTAAATGTTGCATATGCTGGAAAATGATTTATGCGACACTGGATATCAGAGGCAGAGTTTGCAAACCTTATTTATGCATCACTTACAGAATTGCAAATTGAAAATTTGGGTCTATTATTTCCATTTAGAAGAGCTCTGGTGGCATAGTGAGTTACATGCTAGACTTCTACCTGCAAGATCAACAGTTCAAAACTGTTGCTGCTCTGCTGGAGAAAAATTAGTTTTTCTACTCCTTTGAAGCATAACAGTCTCAGAAACCCAGGGGGGTTATTCTACTCTGTCCTGTAGGCTCACTATGAGTCTCGATCAACTAGATGGCTGTGTGTTAAAAAATATATTTCCATTTAAAAGTATGCGCCTACTTGTCCTAAGTTCAAACATGATGCAAGCATTGAAAATAAAGTTTGCAAGTGTCCTGTTCAATATTTGTTTGCAATTGTCAACAGCTAGTTGCCCGGTGTTGAGAACTTCCCACAGAACTGTTGTGAGATCTTGTGTTTTTATTGTTTCTTTGGAAGTGGAAATAAATGGTGGAACCACATAAAGAAAGAAAACAGAGAGCCTGTTGTCAGATCTCTCAGAGTGCACTGGGCAGACAAGTAGACTCACTCTCACTCCTTAGGTGCCAACATGAGACCCCTAGAAAACACATTCAGAAACGGGGAGGGGCATTACAGTGGAGGAGAAGACAGGTTGGAAGCATGGAGAGAAGGGTAAAAAGGGCAATTTCCCATTCACATGTGTGCAAGTCATAAGATTGCTCATGAGAAGGTCTTTGAAATAATTCGAATAAGATAAAAAAGCAAAACAAGTGAGTCTACACTGTTGCCAGTCAGTTGTCCTTTGCCAAGCCCCTGTTGCCTCAGTAACATACCAGTTCCAGGCACAACTTCTGATTGAGTCGCACTGTCTCCACAGGTCAATTCTTAGAAGCAGCAAGTGTCCTATCACCGTCAACCTATCTAAGGGGCAAGTCGGATGAGGCTGCAAGAAACTGTTAAGTCTGAAGAGGGAGGTGGGGCTTTTCAGTCTTGGATATGGTGACACACAGCTGGAGCAAGAGAAGAGCAATCCAGGACACACAACATACAATGTGCAACATCAATTTTTATTATGAAAATCAGTAAGAATCATGAATGAGGAAGATACACAGAACAACTGGTCTTCCAGCGGTTCAAAGGCAGACCTACAAGTTACTTTGGCTTCTGGATCAAGCGGGCCCTATATTATCACTCATGGGTGTGGCCTCAGTCAGAAAAGAAGAGAAATAAAGTTGTTCTTGATGAAGATAAAAACCACTTCTATGGGATCCTTCTAGGAGATTTGTTGGAAGGCCTCTTTTGGGATCTTACCCTCAGCCTGGAGAAAGAGAGTAGAAAGAGTTAGGGCTTCCGAAGAGTCTGGGGCCCTGAGTTTCATCCCAGGGAACATTGCCTCCACATTCTTGGCCTTCCTTAAGGTCCAGAAGCATGTAACGTTTACGCACTCTGTTCCCAGGACTCACCTTGAGCAAAGTGAAGTTCTGTCCAGCTACAGCATAGTTCCAATCATTTTGCTCCAGACACCTGGGGAAGGAAAACAGGTGATCTCCAGATATTTAGATATTTGGCCTACGAAATACCACCACTAGATCTATGCCATTTGGGTTGGGGGTGGAGGCTGGGACACATGTACCAGATGGAGAGCTGTGTGTAAGAATGAAGACCTTGTGAGAAATTGTCTTTAATACATTTTGAACTAACTTTTGTATATGATGTGAGTAAGATCCAAATCCATTATTTTGCAAATATCCAGCACTCCTTATTTGATTTCCTGGTACCCAGGTAGAAAATCCATTGATGATGAATGTGAGGATTTATTTGTGGGCTCTATTCATAAACAAGGACCACACAGTCTTGATTACTGTGGTTTTGTAATCAGTTTTGAAATTGAGGCATGTGAGTTCTCCAACATTATTCTTCAATTTCAAGGTTATTTGGGTATTCTGGGTCCATTGCATTTCCATATAAATTTTGGGCTCAGTATTCAATTTCTACAAAGGAGGCTTCTGAGGTTTTTATGAGGATTTCATTGCATTTATAGATCAATTTGAGCAATAGTTCCATCTCAACAGTATTATAACTTTCAATCCATTGGAATGGGGTTGTCTTTTCATTTCCTAAGGTCTTTGCTAATTATTAAACATATTATTCAGTTATCAGAGTATAAATTCAGTACTTTTTTGCTTAATTTGTTCCTAAGTATATTATCCTTTTGGGTGCTGTTGTATATTGGATAATTTTCTTCATTTCATTTTCAGATTGTCCACTGCATATACATAGAAATGCAAATAATAATTGTTTATTGAACTCATATTCTGTAACCTTATTGAAACTGTTGGCTACTTTGAGTAGTTTTAGGGTTTTTTAGTGAATTTATTAGGCTTTTCCATATAAAATGTTATGCCATTTTATCATGATATTCTTTTAAGATCATTTACATATTTCAGTGTAAAATTAGGGTGCCTTTTTCCTTTGCCTGTGCTTTTTGGCAGGTCAAAAGCTCCATGATTTTTCAAGTTTATCTGCCAGTTCTTATCATTTTATTCCCTTGCTCCTCCCAGTTCACCCTGCCTTTCAATGTCCCATCACTCACTTCAGAGACCAGTTGAATTTCATCCCAGACTGGGTAGAGAACGCCTGCACCATAGCCTGCTGCTCTTGGGAGATGGTAGGCACAGGGATGGAAGAGGGTGCTCGCGCTGGGATAGAGACGTCGCTCTGGATCTCTTTGGGGCAGGCATTACTCACAGTCAGTGTGTCATTCACGATGCACAGCCTGGAGAAATAATAGGAAATCAGACAGCTGGACAGAAGGAAAACCCCACAACTCCAACAACGATGCTGTTCCCATTCAACCACTTTTTTGTCATCCCTTCCCCTGCCTGCCTCACAGATTCCTTGAATGGCACACATTCTCTTCCCATGGAACTGACCTTTGTTTGGCATGGTGCCTGCCTGCTTCCCCAGATTTTAGGTTTATCTCAACAGTCCAAGAAGATGGATAATCTAACCATCTTATTCAAAGGATGCCAAGTCACAGAGAGTCGTATAGCCTGACCTGGGTCACACTGCTAGTGAAGGCAGGAGTCAAAGTGAGAACATGCTATTCCTGTGCTCCAGACTATGATCTTACCACTATGTAAGGCTGCTCCTGGGACCTACCTTTTGGAATTTTGCAATTGTGGGGAGACCCTGAGGAATATACCATCTGTCCCCATACCCCTGCCCACAGACGGCGGTGGTTATTTCCAAGTGGTACTCACAGTACTTACCTGGAATTGCTGGCAGGAATAACAATGAAGATCCTAGTGAAGGCACGAAGAATAACTGGGCATGTTGCTTCCACTTCTAGGGCAAGAAACAACAATATCCTTCAGAGTTGTCCATGCTTTACACATTCACTAGCAGTGGCCCCTGGTCAGAGTATCATTTTGAAGAGGGCCAGACAGGGGCAACTGTCCCCTGAGAGTCTGGAGTTGTCAGCTTTGAGGAGAGAAAGAATAAGAAAAACCTCCTCCCAGTGATGGGGTCCCAACTCTGTAAGAGGACCTGTGACAATCTTTCACAAATTCATTTGCCTCATCTTTCACAGCAACCCAAGAAATGGGTATTCATAGCCCCATTTTCCAAATGAGGAACCTGAGAGGTTAAACTGATGTCCCAAGGTGGTATAGTGTGGGATAGAGACATGAGCCATCAAAGGAAAAGCCCCTTTTCCTAATGCTTGGTAGGACAGGCAGGAAGGAAAAAGACCAGACAAGGGTGGATTGGGGGCATGGTGGGACCTTGAGAACACAAAGGGAACAAGAAGAGAAAGAATTAGGGAATCCTGGAAAGCTCTGAGAAGGATCAGTGGAAGACATATGGAAGGGACTCTACAGACACTCACCCTCCTTGAACCGACCATTAACAGAAAAGCAAAGCATCTTTTCCTGAAAAAGAAAAACAGCTCAAGCTCCCCGGATCCCAATAAACCTCCTACCCACCTCTGCTCCCTGGGTTGGCCTCAGGGAGCACCCAGATGCTTACGGTCAGGATACATATATCCACCATGAAGGAGCTGAGGTCATGTTGAGTTTTGGGCAACACCCTGAGGAAGTCAACAACATCACGTTTTGTGTGTTTCAGCAGTTGAGTCAGGAGAACTGTGCAGGGAGGAGAAGAGACGGTCAGGGCCTGCTTAACTCAGTTGGTCTCTATGATTGACCCCTGCTGTCTCATCCAATCATCCCCCTCACACACTTACCATGGTCTTTGCAATTCTTCATATTTCTGTTACTCTTTGAGTACTTGTACAAGCTTAGTCTAGGAACAAAAAAATAACAGGAGGTGAGGGACTGGCTAGTGTTTGCTGGGCAGTCACTGGGCCCAGGGTTGTCACTAGATATTCGATACTCACGGAACCAGTTCCTTGGGGTTGCAGGGAATGGTCAGGGAGAAGCAGGCTTCATCATGGTATGCATCAAGGAGACGGCTTCTGTCACCACAGTCATAGATCGAGTAATATCTATGGTGAATCAAGGAGGAATGAAGGAGGTCTTAGCCCCTAAGTGGACTTAAAAGCCTTTCCCCACTATGAGGATGCATGTGCCTGAGTGGCCTGTCCTATCTGGCTCTTCTTGCCTCTGGGTTCTAGGGGTACTTACTGCTCTAGGAATTGTAGGACTAGATTCTTCAGCATCTCAGATACTCCATGGTTTTTCTGGAAGTAAAAGACCCGTTGCAACTATGAGGTTGACCAAGTCTTCCTTGTAACATGCCAAATCTTGCTTAGTAGCTCCGACTCACCTTGGAGGGTTTCAGTATCTCTGAAGCTCCAGTCTCAACATCCATTGAATGGGTGACATCCTTGCCATCCTAGAGAGTGAAAGAAGTCAGCAGTACAGACTAGTAAAACGAGGGACAGAGAGGAAGTATGAAAAGGTCCTGGCAATTCCTATGAGCCAGACGTCACCATAAATAGGGCCTAGAAGCCTTTACTAGTATATGCAATATGTATGTGTTTGTACATATGTATGTGGCTTGGGTCCAGATTTCAAGGGAGAATAGCCATACCTTATTCAGGATCCCATGTTTTCTAAAACAGGTAACAGTGAATCAAAATATAAGGTAAGCAAGACACAGAGGACTTGAGAGCAGGTGCACAGGTCATTGATGTCAGCAAGAGGAGTGTCAATAACGAAGGTAAGAACTTACCAGGCACAGCAACTTGGGAAAATAATCCAGGATGGCACTATTCAAAAACAAAAATAAGTGATTAACAGTACACAGCCTGCTCTGAGCTAACAGGCTGATGCCATGAACAGAGTCCAGTGTGTCCTGCTCATTCAGCAGTCTCTAGAGCTCTGATACTCAGCCTGAGTTCAAAGGCCTTGGGCCCATTTTCCCTGTGGGGTACTGGGCACCCATCCCCCATAAAGACTATCTGAAAGGCACAGCCTTTCAGTTATCCTATTCCCATCCCCTTCCCTGTCTCTTTCCTCCTGGGAAGCTAACATGAGGACAGCCCTGAGCCCCTTCTCCAGTGACATGTGGAGACTCCGGGATTCATTCACTTACTTCCCTCTCCAACTCCCCAGGGAAGACTTTGGAGAGAGGAGGGAGTGGAGCGAGACTCGAAGTTATGCAACCTCACCAGGTGTGCTCTGCCAGGCCTGGTCCTGGACAACACAAGGACATCCTCCAGGGATGGCCCAGACATGGAGATGGGTGAAGAAGGATCTGGAGACTGAGAGGGAATGAGGAGAGAAAGGGAATGAAGGGAGAGGAGAGCCAGGAAGACAAAGGGGAGTGGAAGCAAAAATAAAGAGAAGACACGGAGAGGCAAAGGAAAGACATTAACTGTGGGTGGTGGGGATTAGGGACAAAGCAGGAAGAAAGGGGAAATGATGACTCCTCTGCTGCCACTGTGTCCGTCCTTCATCTGCCCATGGAATGGAAAGCAGGAACTTGGTCCCCTGTGTGTCCCCATCTGAGCTGGGCATGGGAACCCGAGAAGCCATGGGCAGCAGAACCTTCTCCTGGAGGAAAGGCTCAGGGCACTGCAGAGCCAGGGTTGAAGGGTTTGTGGTCTCTCTTGAGAGCACCACCCCTGCCTCCTCTGGTGGCCCCTGTACAACAGTGCCTGCCTTAGGTGGTCCCCTGTCTGAGGGAGGAATCAGACCATCTTGGTCTATCAGTGTTCTCCTGAAAGATGAGGCTGGGTGGCTCATCGTGGTACGGGAAGGGGGGGCAGTGCTCACCTCACCTTACCTCTCCCTACTTGCCTTCTATCCCCAGGTTTCCACATACTAAACCAGCGGTGGCATACCCTCTGTTTACTGCAGGTGACCCACTTCTCACTTAGGGAGACCAGCTTTCTCCCTCAGCAGGGCCCAGCTTCTGTCATTAAGTCAGAGATGCAGCTACCCCTGAGCTTTGGTCCTCAAATGGAGCAGAAGGCCCTGTTGTTAGCTGGATATATATCAGGGTAGCACAGGAGAGAAATCCCATCACAGGTCAGGAAGCGAAGCCCCTCTAGGTTCAGAGGCAGGAAAATGTGTCTCAACAGGAGCCCCTGGTCAGGAGAAGCCCTCATAGTCCAGGGCACCAGGGTCTGACCCAGGCAGCCTTAGACGGGGAGAAGTGGAAAGAAGGAGGAATCCTGCTACCTGGAGCAATTCCAAGGAAGGCCATGCCAGAGAAGCCTGGGTGGAGAAGGATAGTAAACATAGGGGAGCAAGGAGCTGGCTTGAGAAAGGGGCCTCTAAGCAATGGTGAGAGACAGAGAGAGGAGAAGGCTAGACACATGGTTCTCCCAAGAGGTCCAGGTTTTCAGCCTCTTGCAGATGGATATTATAGTTCAGGCTACTGGGAATGAAGGTTCTCAGAAGGGTTGGCAGTGGTTAGCACTGACCTCATATAGGTGGAATAGTTTGAGAAGTTGTTGTACAATGGGTTTCCTTGTAACCACAATTCTTCAAGTTTCATCTCTCTTATCTTGTCTAACTGCCGCAGAGACTTCAGCTGAAAAAATGAGGTGGGGAGGGTGGGGCGGGATAGAAGTCCTAAGGACAGAGATATCAGAGCCCCAGAGCCACCTATAGGCACCTTCTGGCCTCTTATCATCATTCTGGTGAGCACTGCCACCCACCCTTAAACCCAATTAGATTTGGTTTCCACTTCTTCACCTCATTGTTGGAGAGGTTCAAGATCTTGATTTGGGGGGCCTTTGGTATAATGTCAGCCAGGCCATCCAGCTGGTACAGTTTATTGCTGCACAAGTTCAAGGACAAGAGCTTTTGGAAAGACAAATTGGAGTGACAGTTACTATCCAGAGCCTCAGAGACAAATCTGCCCTCCATTTCATCATTTCCACCCCACCCCTCTGCTTAAATATACGGTCTCACCTCAGGGAAATTCTCTTCTATGACTGTCAGAGTGGCAGACATGCAGTTTCTTCGATTCAGGATCATGTCAATATCATGGCTCATTAAGTCTTCAGGAGATCCAAGAAGGGAATTAGAAGCTGAGATGGGCCAGCTGGACCAGCACCAGTATCAACCGCTCCCCAAGTTACCATCCTCAAGTCTCCTTTCCATGCATACCCCTCTACTCTCACCTGCCCTCGAATGACTACTGTCAGTCATACCTTGGTCAAAGCGAAAGCTCTGGAGGTTAAGCGATTTCTGAGAGACATCAAATCGTTTCTTCATGGCCAGCTACAAAAGCAAAGATGGAATGCACAATTCTGAAGCAGTGGTGGTGGTGGTTATGGGCAAATTGGAGTGGGGATCAAAGGGTGGGCACACAGCATGTGTGGAGTCTGCAGTACCTTTAGCTGCTCTATTTCTTCAGGCTTTAACTTATTCTGCTCGGAAGAGGGCGCCGCAGATTCTTTGACAAATAGCCTTACCTGCAACAAAAAGAGGCACTTCAAGTATCAGGAATTCTGATCCCAAAGAGTTTCTAGCCCCTGATCTGTCTGTCTGCCTGCCCCTGAACTAGGTACAGTTAATGTCTTTAAAACACACCTGATGGTTATTTTCATCATGAATCTTATAGTTGACATTCTTCAGCGCAAAAGCAGTGGTACTATTCTTGACAAAGAAGTGAGCCTGGCTTCTTACATAGTGGAACTATAGAGAGCAGAGACAGCAAGAGTTTTAGCAGTGAAGGCCACTGCTAATCCAGACACACACATCCCAGCACCCCAATCCCCTATACCCAATTATCTGGTTTCACCATCCTCTCTTACATCAACTGGAGTGAAGTGAACACTGCATTTGCTCTGTATGGAATTCAGTAGCCAAGTTTTGGTATACTTTCTCCCATAAGGAATCTAAGGGTAAAATAAAGTATAGGAGACAGGAGTGACAACATGGAATTAAGGCTGGGGAATACACACTACCAAAGGGTCTGTTTTGTTCTGATCTTCTGCTGAGTTTTAAAGGACTTCCAACGAAAGGGCCACTGACACGATTTCTTAAATTTGTGCCAAATAAGGATTTCTTAAATCTCTTTTCCCTCAATTCAAAAGCTCCCCTCTAAATAGACCCTTAAGATGCCCCCCCCAAAAAAAGATGTTCCCCATGATCTTCCTTTTATAAGTTTCCAGAAGTTCCTTATCTAATGTAGTCTCTGCATGTTCCTCTGACAAAAACTCATATTAGGCCCTGCTCACCTCAAACTCCAATACATATGCTCATATTGAAAAAACTGAGTCATGCTATAGGAAGTTGAACCATCTTGGAAGTAGGTTTTCCTTTCTGCCTTTGGACAACCTTGCTAGCATTCCTGCTATTTTCTCCTTTCCTTTTAATTGCTTCTCTGAACTTGCCCTAAGATAATCCAGCATGGTGTGTGTACATGCGATGAGCACATCTCCACCTGAGCAGCTCCACCACAAACTCCCCACTGCTCATTCTACACACTGTTTTCTTCATACTCACTGTGATCTTGAACCAGTTTCCGTAAATGTTATTCTGTCCATTCTCTTCTATTTCTCTCTTTGAAGGTGTTCTATATTTTGGCATAGGCCCCTTATTTTTTGTCATTGGAAATGTTCTATCCTTACACCCAGGCTCATTCTTGTTCATGTTTCTCATTTGATGGTTTCCATCTCTCCACTCAGTAATATGGATTAGATCTTTATTGTCCCGTGCCACTTTTCTATTGTTGTCATCAGTGGTAGAAAGGTTGCTGTAATGAAGTGAATACAAAGTATGTGTCCGTAACATTTAGGAAGTCTTCTATATATACTCACCCCACTGATACCAGGTCTATATTAATGATTGCTCAACCATTATTTCATGTCTAGACTCCTTCGATTTTCCATGGGGAGCAGTAAAGTAAGAACACAGAGAAAGTGAGTTGAATAGTCCCACTAGCAGCTTTAAGCAAATCACGTTCATTGGTAACTTACTGTCTTGGGTGGAGGTCCTTTTGGATATCACTCATAGCTGTATTTCCATCATCTTCCTGGAATTGGGAAAGCCTAGACTTATATCCATTGTTTTTATAATAAACGTTCTCCTCACCACAATTCTCATGGAAATAACTCTTATAATTCACTCTTCCTCGAGAGGTGTTACCACCACCTTTGTATTCTAAAATTGGAAACAACAGCAAAAATGTGCACACATCAGTGGTTCATGTCTTCCATCTTGACCTAATACCATGATAGGCCACATCAATTGCCAACCTGCCCTCAAGGAACAATTAAAAATGCTAGAGAGGAAACTTCTCTGCCTTTCCAGAAATTAGGTATTCTCTAGCAGATGGAATAATCAGGGGAGAAATCTTGGAGGAAGAGACAACTCTACTAAACATTTTTAGTGGAGCAGGATTTATAATGAATAGAGTTGTAAATACTCATTGGTTAGACTTAAATGAGCCTAACACTAGGAAGGCATCTTAATCTTACTATCCTTCTCGGCTCTGTTACAATTGCACCCAAACCTAGGAGGCAGTTTTTCTCATACTTTCTAAGTCCAGCCAGTCACCAAATTTATTTCATTAATAATCAGCAGTCTGCATTTCATTTGCTTAGATGCAATGTGGGACCTAATGAACAACTTTCTATACTTTCTACCTACCTCTAGACTTTCCCTCAAAACAATCTGCTTAATGGATTTTCTTTTTGCTTATCCTGATATGTTTTTCAATATAAGAGACAGCTCTTCCTAAAGTCAGATCGTATAACACAAGGATTGAGCAACAAACTGGAATAATGGGTGTCAACCACAATTTTCAAGTATTTAGGGTATTTCCCCCCTTTTTTTCTTCCTGCTATTGATTTCTAGTACGATTCAATTATGGCCCGAGGAAAAGACTCTGTATTTCATTGATTTCAAATTGGCTGAGATTTGTCTGATGGCTCAGGAGGTGGTCTATCTTGGTGAATGTTACAAGAATATTCCCAAAACCGTGTACTCTCCTGGGCGACAAGAGATAACAAAAGAAGAACACTCCATGGAAGACAAAATAGATGAGTGGGACCTATTAAAAATAAAGCACTTGTGTACATAGGAAGATTTCATTAGATGAGGAAAAGCCAACAGTTGGGAAAAGGCATTTAGCAATGACATAATAGACAACGGAGTAATTACTAAAATCTACAGTATATTACAAGCCTACAACAAGAAAAATCTAATAACCCTCTGAGAAGGTGGGCAAAGGACCTGAAAAGATGATTCACAAAGGATGACATTAGGATGGCTAATAAACACATGAGGAAATGCTCCCATTCACTAGCCATCTGGGAAATGCATTTCAAAACAACCATGAGATACCATCTAACACCCATATTAGTAGCCAAATTTAAGAAAACTTAGAACAACAAATGCTGGATAGAGTGTGGTGAGATTGGAACACTTATTCACTGCTGGTGGGCTTATAAATATGTACAGCCACTGTAGTAAGTGATATGGCAATTCCTAAAACAGATGACAAATGAAATATATCATTACTGGGCATATACCCCAATGAAATAAGAACCACCACGAACGTGTGCCGCCCCATGTTCATTGCAGCACAGTTTGCAAGAGCAAGAAGTTGTAAACAGCCTAAATGCCCATCAGTAGAAGGAAGAGTGAATAAACAAACAAACAAAAAACCAACTCTGGTATATACACACAACGGAATACTATGCATCACTAAAAAACAGTACAGTTAATCAAGCACAAATGGGAAAATACTGTATGAGTCCACTGCTGTAGGAACAAGCAGCAGAACAGGCACAAGCTCAGACGTGTAGCGCATCCAGTCTGCTGGCCAGGGTGGGGTAGACAGCCTGGTACAGAGTTCTGGGAGAGAGTCTGACTGGTGCCAAGGAACGATACACCATCCTCTCTAGATGTGTATTTTGAAGGTCACTCTGCTGGAGGGCGCCTCACGTCAGCTGGGATCAAATGGTTAAGATAAGGGAAGCGGATGATGTATACTGAGTGGCTATCATGAAAAGTTATGATGAGATTCCTGCTAGGCAGGCAGACTTCCCTATCAGAGGGATGAAGGATACTGATGGGAAAATCAAGTCAGGAGAGGGGCAAGGGAGGAAACATGTCTGGTGCAACACAAATGCGTGACTATTGGTAGGAAAAGCAGGAGGACTGACCTCCAGTTGGGGGTGGGGGAAAATGACTTAAAATGCTTTGGGGGGCCCTAGAGAGGAGTGGCTTTGGTGGTATGCACCAAATGGGCCACCTTGATTCGGGCTTCTGGGTGCATCCTGGTGGGTGCCGTGGAACTCTAGGACACTGAATCCTGGATATTGAAGACGCACAGCATGTTTCAGAGGCTGCATCAATGAAATATGATGTAGAAAACCCATTGGGTTAACTGGACTCTACCTCAGACACACTTGTAACCGAAGGACTTAAGATGGAAAAATTCATGGTGTCTGAGAAAGCAGAAGATAGCTGTATCAAGATTGTTGAACTGTTATTAGGCGGACAAACATGGTTTTGCTACATTAGTGACTTCTGACTGACATTCTCAGTGAATCCTATTGTAAAAATTTCCTGACAATTAAGCCCCATTCTTTGTCAAAATAGCGTCATCGTGAAAGGATTGATTCTGTACAAATGAATTCAGATACTGTGATATGGAGTTAGCCGACATTGTCCCAATGTCCCTCTCTCAATAGGGCTTTAAAAAAAATTAGGACCAGGGGTTAATCAAAGCAATATTAACTGGAGATCGTTATTCCCAAGGGGGATGATCAATAAGATTTTCTATTATAAATTAACAAGGAAGTTTCAAAAGGGAGCCAAAGGCAGGTTAAAGAACATCAGAAACAACATCGATCCAGGAATGGGTTTGGGGCTCCCACTAAATCCTAGCTCAAACTTAAGAACAAATAGTTCTTACATCATGGCACTGCTCAATACTCACCCTCAGGAAGGGAACATATAAGATATGGGTGCTACGGCAAAGGGTAGTGCAGAAATCCGATGGTACCCGGTTATATCAGATAAAACAGTGCCTGGGGTCTTAAAGGCTTGTTTCTAAACAAGCAGCCATCTAAGTCAACTAAGTCTACATGGAAGAAGCACGCCATCGTCAGTCACCAAATGATTGTAAATCATATAATCCAAAGTTGAAGGAGAGAATAGTATCAGAGCCTAAGTTGTAGGCATCTGATTTGCAGAGGCTGTGGATGACAGTGGGAACCCAAGATATGTTTGTGGGGATTACATAGAAAAGAAATCTCCCCTGGTTGCCCTCTATGCACAATTGAGGGATGGAAGAAAAGTGGCTGTTACACAGAGTGCATTGGAGAGATGAGTTCTGAAGATCAATGGGAGAAACCGGATTTAAACAGATAAAACCTTGTCAACTGATCTCCCCTAGGATGCACATTAGGCCTGATCTGGTTTTCAACATTGTCTGTATTTTTTGGCTTTTTGTTTGTTCATATTGGGGTTTATCTCACATGTGTTATGTCCTTTGGGGTAATCCTCTTAAATTTTGGTTACATGTTTTTCTGTTTCTCAGTATATGAAACCCACTATTGATGAACCTATAGGGACAGCAAGGAGAATAAGGGTTTCTGGGCAGGGGAAGGGGGTGGTATACAGTGGTGCTCGTGGTGGGGGTGGGTAAAAGGGACCTGATGTCAAGTTCAGGAAGGAAAAGAATGTTTTGAAACTGATTGTGGTAGCAATTGTACATTTCTGCATAATGTGATTGAAGTATGGAATGCTTTGATATCTGTACTAACGCCCAACAAAATGGTTTTGAAGAAAAAGTGTACTCTGATGTTGTTTGGTGGAGCATTTTATTTATGTTATTTAGATCCTGTTATGTTTTTTATAATCATTTTACTGGGGGTTCTTACAACTCTTGTTACAATCCATACATCAAGTGTATCCAACATATTCATACATGGATTCCGTTGTTCTTTTCTAGACATATATTTTCCATTGAGCCCTTGGAATCAGCTCCTCTTTTTTCCCTCCCTCTTCCCCGCCCCCCTTTCTGTCTAGTAATTTTATCACTTACTGGAAGGAGGGGTGCTGAATTCGTTTTCATTTCACCTCCTTCAGTTTTTGCTTAAATCATTTTTGATATGTTTTTGGGTGCATACACAGTTTAGGATCGTTATGTCTTCCTGATGGTTTGTTCTGTTTATCATTGCATAACATTTCTCTTTACCTTTTGTAGCTTTCTTCACTCTGAAGGAGAGCTTATTGGCTATTGTGGTCTCAGATGTGCTTATATAAGGTGGTTTTGCTATATTTCACCCTGTATTAATTCCTAAGGAGTTTTGTTTATGTTTCCCATCTCCCTATCCCTCCCCACTCCCTGATAATATATCTAATTTATTATGTGGACTGATTTGAAAGTTCTTTGGACATACTCGGACCTTTAAGCAGAACAGAAATACTCTGACCTTTAAGAAGAACAATATACATGAAATTATATATTGATGTCTGTGATCTCCCTGGAGGCTGTCATGAAAAGATACTTGGGAGGGCTGAGGCTAAGGATGGGTCTCTTGAAGCAGGAAGTGGAGTGACAGTCAATTCATCTGGACCCTAGAGAGCCACCCGTCTAGGTCACTCATTTTCTGTTTCATGACTTATATAGCCTTCCAATTGCCCAGTTATGGTGAGTCTATCTAAGGAGCATCACTGAGCATTTAAAAGAAAAAAAAGGGCAAAGCAATTACAACATAGCACTCTATAATGTTATTCCTGGAAATGCAGACAAGAAACATATGACAGAAGCTATTGCTTTGTAATAATGATGAAAACACAATGAACAGAATATTTATCATAGTATTGGATCACAGGGTGAATAACTACTGCGAAGCATGTGCGTGATCATGTTAAACTTTTAGCCCCATTCTTTAATTTTTCTACAGAACATGAATAGAATTATGCAATTGATATATTTTTAAATAACCATTTGAAATTAGTGAAAAGAGGATACTCAAGTCACTATCACCTTAACAGAAACTGTAAATTGATTTGTAGCATCACTTACTAAAACAGAGAGAGGTTCATTGTTGGGTACTCACATGCCAGAGTAAGAAGAAAACTAACACTTAACCAATGGCAACCAATATTTGTTTAGCATGGGGTAAACTCATGAGTTTTCTCTCGTCCTCTCAGAAACCCCATGAGGATCATATCCACAGCCCTTTTCAGACCAGAAAAATTAGGTTTAGTACAATTCCCACAATGCCATAGCTAAATAAGTGGAAAAATAGGAATCATGTCTTAAGTTTTCACCAGTGTGTCTATCTTCACATCCCAGTTCTTCCATAGCTATTTCACAGGTCCCCCTTTAGTGAGTAGCTTTAAACTTTCATGGACATATTTCTGTAAAGATGCTGGAAATGTTGTTTTGTGCTAGGCACATCTATTTAAATAGGGACCAGGTGTCTGGAATAGTTGGAAATATATGTTTGAATCACAGGGTTGACAGAACAGGTTGGGGAACTATACAAAGATTTGGCATGCCAGTGTCTGACCTGACCCTGAGTGCTGCAAATGGTTAGTGTGCTTAGGGGTAGCTATGTGTCCAGTCTCTCCAGAGGGGTCTCCCAATGAAGACGCAGCAATGTGCTTTCAAAAAGGGGTCCATTATAGTTACTCTAAGACATACAAGATGGTCATGAATTGGAGTTGGCTCAGCAGCAAATGCTTTAAAATTAATAGTTGATAAATGAATCTATGTGTGCTGGTTTGGGCTCATAAGCAAGATCACTTTTGAGAATGTATCCACTTAATCGTTTTCTAAATCTACTTATTCCAGACACATTTGGACTGCAGAATTCTCTTATAACCACCTTTGTAAAACAGCATGCTTGAATTTACCCTTTCCCAAATGACTACTTTTTCATTAGGAGACACCTAGAGCAAAGAATCTCACTGCAGATTCAAACTACAAGTACGGCTCTGATGAGCTCGAAGAGCCTTTGAAAACAACGGTCTCAGAAGTGAAAGAGAAGCTTTCCCTGACTTCAGCAGACCTGCTTTCTGGACATCTGGAACATGTAGCATGATGTTCTGGGCATGCAGGCTTGTGATAGGCCAGCCGTACCATCCCCTCAGAGGAAGGGAGGGCATGTGTTGCTTGTATGCGTGTGTGTGTGTGTGTGTGTGTGTGTGTGTGACTATTTTGCATTATAGTATTTTATAATTAGGCTACAGGTTCGCCTATTCAAAAATGTCCTGGTAAATGCAACGCACACAAAAGTGGTTTCTACTGCACATTTGTTTCTTGTGTGTTGTGCATTATACGTGGTCATTTTTTTCTCTTTATTTTAATGTGCTTTTAAATGTTGCTTCTTTTAATAGCTTGGTGTTCGGTACATGATTTAAAATGAGGTTTATTAACAAAGTGATAGAATTGTCTGTATAAAAAATGGAGTAATATTCTTCAGGATACAGGATGATAGTGTTTTCAATGACTGTGATTACAGAGCATTCACTGTGGTGGAGGCCACAACTTGAGCTTTAGGGTAATCCAGGCTTTGGGTCCCCGCTCTGCTCTTTTATAGTTGAAGCACATGGATATTTCCAAATGTGAGAGATTTGTTTTTCCCAAAGGACATTTCATAATATCTACATTGCTGAATTTACATTTATTTTCCTACATTAGGCTTAACCATTCAAAAGGCAAGCTTCCTCTTTGTCATTTCATTTCATGATTTTTTTTGTAAAACATTCTCTACTTAAATATGTATTATACGTCTGTCCTTTGCAGGATTTGGGGGAAAGAAGGAAAATGAGAGCTGAGTGGCTGATGTTGTAAGGAGAGGGGAAGACATGACTGTCCTTAGACTCACGGCTAGATGGTAAAGAAGGAACACATGACAAACAGTAAAATGCAAGGGATGCACTGAGAATAGAATGAAATACAAATTGAGAAAACTTCTGAGGAACTGGATTCATTCTGGTGATACACTCCCCCCACCTCTGGATATTTTTATTTTCTCTTGACCTGTATCTTGTCTGCCCCATTAATTTCACCTTATCATTGGAGAAGCAGTTCCCACATGGATCTAAGAAAGGAGAAACTGTACAGGGAACATGGTATAATCATGAGTCTTAGGCACAGAGGCCTGAGTCAAGGTTTGTTGATCCCAGCATCACACCCAGCCCTGCGCATGGGCTTCTGAGTGCTTCCTGTCAACAGTGCTCGTCTCAGTGCTAACTCAAGAGTCACCGGGTATTGTCTATGGAAGTAGAGATTGTATTTATAATGGTATGATGTCTGGGGTTTAATCTTATGGTTCAAAGAAGACAACTTTGACCTTGCTCTAAATTTTTTTAATTAAAAAAAATAATTTTATTGGGCGCTCCTACAACCCTTATCACAATCCAGACATACATCCATTGTTTCAAGCACATTTGTACATTTGCTGCCATCCTCATTTTCAAAAAATGTTCTTACTATTTGAGCCCTAGGTTTATCAGCTCATTTCTCCCCCTCCCCCTTCCTTCCTCATGATAATTTGTAAATTATTATTTTTTCATGACTTACACTGTCCGATATCTCCATTTACCCCTTTATCTGATGTCCATCCCCTGGGAAGGGGTTATAGCTAGGTCATTGTGATCGCTTCCTTCTTTCTCCCCAAAATTCCCCTTAACCTCCTGGTATGGCTAATCTCAATATTGGTTCTGAAGCGCTTATCTGTCCTGTATTCCCTCTTTTTCCAGCTCTTATCTGTATCCATGTACATGCTCTGGTCCAGCCAGATATGTAAGGTAGAATTATGGTCGTAATAGTGGGGGTGAGGAAGCATTAATGAACCAGAAGAAACCTGTATATTCCATCGGTGCTATACTGCACGTTGACTGCTCCATTCTCTCCCTGTGACCAGCCTGTGTGATCATGAGGTGCCGACGGGATCAGGTATCAGGCATCAAACACCCAGAACAAAAAATCATGTCAACGTGAATGGGGGAATTGTGGAGTGGAATCCCAAAGCCAGTCTGTAGTCAATTGCACATTCTTGGTTTTATTCTTTTTCCCAGTGGGGTATAGTAACAATTTCTATTTTATAGATTATTGTGAGAATTAAGTGACCTAAATATACATGGAAAGCACCTGGAGAGAAACATTTTAGGATATTAGACTGTACATCATAGTGTGTTTCCTCAGAAGAAAATCTTGAATGTTTATGCGTATAACTATACATATAAATATGTCAGTCAAGAGGTTAAGAAACAGGTTTCCGGTCAAGATGGTGCCAAGGTAAGCAGCCCATACAGGAAGCTCCGGTGAGTCTGGTGTCCAGGAGGTCAAGTAAAAGTGTTCTGGTGAGTGGAAAGTTACCTACGAGGGGTCTTCTTTGTCCAGGAGGGGGCCCTGCCCCACATCTGCTTTATTTCAAGCCCCAGAGAGCTGGTTCCATATATCAGGAATTTCCCAACGGCTGTGCTACCCTTGTGTGCCCAGCCAGTGCCTCCCCCCATCCACCCCCTTGCCTGGTTGCTGCCTCAGGAACAGGACGGCTATCAGTGTAGAGTTTCCCAAGGCCTGGCCTGACCACCACATAGCAGCTGTCCACTCATGGCTCCCACCTGGAGAGCTGTGCCCGTTCACCTCCCATGGTTCCCCTCCCTACAAAGGGCTAGCAACAATTCCGCCTGCCAGCTCCAGTCCCTCCTGGCAGCTGCCCAGGGCCCCAGGGCCTAACCCGCAGTAAGTTTGAGTGCCTGCGTCTGGGTGCACCCAGTACCAGTGCCTGGGTCACCCCCAACTCCCACACGGTCATTCCTGCCTAGTCAGTGAGGCCCAGCCCCTGCCATTTCAAGGGTGCCTCAGCTTATCATAGTCCCAGTATCTCGCCAGCCACAGGGAGTGGCTCCTGCACTTCCTGCCCACCATTTCCCTTGCACGGTGGCTTCTGGCATCCCCTGCATCTCCAAGCCCCTTTTTCTCGCATCCAAGGGAACTATGCCACACCCTTCCTACGCCTAAGCCACAGGAAGTCCAAGTATCCCATCTCATGAACTCGCCCAGAGCCCTGGGAAAGTGGAGACTGGGACCAGGGCTTTTAGACCTTGCCACCTGCAGCCGCCAAGCCCAGTCCCTGCAGGCACACCATGCGCCACCTCTGCCTTAGTGGCGGGAGTCTGAATCGCTGACCAGAGCCTGGCAGGCCCACCTCAACTCTTTCCCAGAGTTGCCGGCTGGGTCTTTTCAGGCCTACTGCATGCTGCCTCACCTGGACCAGCAGAGAGTCGCAGACCAGGTCCCTGCAGACTCTCCAAGCAAGCACCCGGTCCCCAGGGTCTCAGATAGGCACTACCTGGGTCTATCAGAGCTCGGGGATCTTTGCTTCCCTGTCTGCTCCCAACCCACGCAGCGAGTGGATCAGTGGAGAGTACATCCCAGGCCCATAGGGCATCCTTGCCTCAAACCTAGCCTAGATCTGGAATACAGGGGACCAGCAAACCAGTACTGGGAACTACCCCAGCCCATGTGGGTCACACCACCTTAGACCCTAACAGCAATGCCACCTGCCCATTGGCCCCCTATAGCCCTACTATTGTACTGGAGCTATCCACCAGTCAAATTGTGTTCCCCACAGCTATCTCCAAAAGTGCTCACCACCTCTCACCACTGGTGACCGCTGAGACACCATAGCACCTGCCCTCACAGCAGCCTGACCAACCTCCATAGCAGGTTACAGGCAGCCCTTGAAAACACCATTTCCAGTAATGCAGTGAAAGTATTCATGGCCGCTTGGTCTACCAGAAATACGGTGCCCACCTCTTCAAAATAATCACATAAACAACAGCATACCACATCACTCCCAACAAGTCAACAAGAAAGACAAACCACATCAGCAGAGCTAACGACGTTCATAGAAGAATCTGACGTGTACCTGCCACACAAAAAAATTTTTCAGAAGGCTGCTTGGAGTCATACAGAAGATGAGAGAAGGTACACAGACTAAGGATGCAATGATAGAGGGGATGAAGGCCACGATAGAGGGGATGAAGGCCACGATAGAGGGGATGAAGTCTATGTACCAAAGGGAACTATAGGAGCTAATTGATGAAGTAGCAGAAGCTGCGCGCACAAGATAATCAATCTCACGTACAGACTAGAGAATGCTGAGAAAGGCATCAGTTATCTTGAAGACAATCAGGCATACCTCAGCAAATGAGAAAGACAACCAAACAAGATAATAAAAGGGGCAGAAGAAAACCTGATATCAATGTCTGATGCTATGAAAAGGAACAACATCCGAATTATTGGCCTACCAGTACAAGACACAGTGAAGAAGTCAACAGCTAAACTAACAAGGTAATTTCTGGAAGAAATTTCCCCACCCTAATGAATGAGAATCAGTCACTCATACGGGAAGCAGAGAGGACACCAAGTTGATTAAACCTCAGGAAGAGTTCACCAAAGCATATAATGAACTATCCAACTTGGAGGAAAAAGTGAAAAACTTAAGAGCAGCAAGAAAATGGAAGACAGTCACGTACAAGGGTTCTCAAGTAAGAATATGCTCAGACTTACCAACAGAAACCATGAAAAGGAGGAGAGAGTGGATTAATATCTTCCAAACGCTGAAAGAAAACAATGCCTCCCCTAGAATCCTTTACCTTGCCAAATTATCTATTAAGAGAGAAGGAGAGATAAAGGTTTTCCAGGACAAGGAAAAACTTAAAGAATACGCTGAAAGAAACCCAACCTTGAGGAAGATCTTTGCCAACTCACTATGGCCAGAAGACCAATGTCCACCAAGCACAAATAGGAGAACACCATATAGCCTAAGTCCAACCAGAAGCCAATGAACCGATACCAATCACCAAGATAACATGGCCACAGCAAGAAAAGATGGCAATAAAGAAGCCCTCCACAAAGACACAACACAGCAATAAGAAGGGTGATAGGAAAACACCCAAATCAAAAGGCACGGAGATGTCAGCAATGAATCCACAGATCATGTTAATAACTCTAAATGTCAACGGCCTTAACTCCTACGTTAAAATAAAAAGGCTTGCAGACTGGCTTGGAAAACATAGCCCATCAATCGGTTGCCTGTAGGAAACACATCTTATACTCACAGACAAGAATAAACTGAGAATAAAAGGCTGCAGGAAGATATACCAGGAAAACGGTGACAAAAAAAAAGCAGGAGTTGCGGGAGTTGGAATATGGCGGAGCAGGTGAGCCACATACTCTGAGAGCTCTTTGGAACAAGGCGGGTTTGGTGTCCAGGTAGCCGAGTGGAAGGAATCTGGTAAGTGAAATATCTCCCTCGGACAGCAACCCACCCCCATCCTACACATGTGTCCTGAGCCGGTGGCTCGGTGATCCAGGATCTGATTCTTGGGACATCTCGGGTCATCAGGCCGCTGCCACCATAGCCTCACTTCACCAGCAGACCGGGCCGACGCGCCTTGAGTTGCTTGGCTGGCCTGCTGAGATATGCGCAGTGGTGGCAGGACCCCTACATCAGCTGCCCACTCATGGGACCCCACTAGAAGTTTCACTGTCCCACAGTTCTCCCCTCCCCAAGTGGCAGCAATCTGCCCTTGGGCCCGGGTCCATCCCTGCATTTGCTTAGGGCCCACGTAACTGACCTGCAATCTACCAGTGGCTGCCTGGGTGACCTCCATAGGGGATGATCCACCCCATTGCTGCCTGGGACCTCGCCACCAGCATCCCATTTGCCTGCCTGCCCGCCCCAGTCAGCTTAGCTCCTGCTCCACTCCCAGCACGGGAAGCTGCGATGCTCACTCTGCAGCCGAAGTCCATCCTGCTTCTGTCCACTGCACTACATTTCCTCCGGAGCCACTTCAGACTGGCCTGCATCACCACAGAACCCTGTTCCCACAGGCTGGAGCGCTAAGCCTGCCCGTCCCACTGCGTCCCTCCCAGTGCAGTGGGCAGTTTCCATAGCCTGGACCCCGCGCCAGAGCCGGCTTTCTCCACACCGTGCACTGCAGGCTATCCAGCGCTGGCAGCCCGGAGTACTAAGCCTGCCTGGCGTCACAGGTTCATCCCAGGGCAGTGGATGCCGCCAAACCCAGACCTTGCGCCGTTCACAGTACTGGGCCGTACCAGGCCGAACAATAAGCACTCCTGCCTACTGGTATGGTGAGTGACACGGCTCTACGTTCCCGCTGGAGCCGGCTTTGTCCACCCCTTGCACTGTGGGATATCCAGCGCTGGCATCCCAGAGTGCTAAGCCTGTCTGCCATGGCACGTTCCTCTCAGGGCAACGGACGCTGCCAAACCTGAGCCCTGCACCATTCAGAGCACCAGGCCAAACAATGAGCGCTCCTGGCTACTAGGAAGGCGAGCGACATTGCTCTGTGTTCCCGCTGGAGCCAGCTTTGTCTGCTCTGGTGCACTACGGGATTTCCAGTGCTGGCAGCCCTGAACGCTGAGGAGCCTGCCTGGCACAGCATGAACCTCCCAGTGGGGTGGGCGGAAGCCAATGCCCTCTGTTTCCCGCCAGAGCCGCTACTGTCCGTTCTGACTCAGTCCACATCGCTGTGGAGTCTTCGCCGTTGACAGGGCCGGCAGCTGAACGGATAAGCGTCCCGCCAGCTAGCGAGACTAGGACGCAGCTTTGCTGTCCCCGCCAGAGCCGTCTGTCCACTCCGGCTGCATCTCAACACTGCGGTGCCCTGAGGGATCCCCAACGCAAACTTCTACACCAGCCTGCCCCAGCCCTTTTCAGCCGGCATAGGAGGCGGGCACTGCGGCCAGCATCTCCCTCAGCACCCCATTTGGCCCCAGACTTTTTCGGCCGGTGAAGGAGTCATGCTGCTATGGTGCTTCTTCAGTCGGCATAGCCTCTATCCATAGGCTAAACTCTACAGGCCTGCAGGGACCTGGGAGTGCATGCTGATCTGAAGAGCATTTTCCCCTCACACAGCCCTGTTCTGGAGACCAGGTCTGCACCACATACAATGGCAGTGAGGCCTCGCCCACCTCTGCGTTCTATTAGGCATCTCTAGAATTTGGATGGAAAAGCAGAGTGGGAAATTTATAGATATATATTTTTGCCTCCTGCTGGTTTTTTTTTCTTTTACTTTCTGCGTTTTCTTTTCTTCTTTCTTACTCCTTTTTCATTATTACTATTACTTCTTTTCTGCCCTTCTTTTATAGGTATCCTTCTCTATTTTTTTCTCCTTCTTTCTCTCTCTCCATTTTTTATATTTCCCCACTCCAGTCACTGAAACTTCTCACCACTGTTGTCCACTAAGCCATTGGGTAACTCTGCCTACACAGCAGTCTGACCCATCTTTATAGCAGGTCATAGGCAACCTCCTGAAAGCATCCATAACAGTAACACAGATAAGGGACCCTGGTCTCCCAGAATTATGGGGCCTACGAAAGGATAGAGGAAAATTCAACTAACCACATCAATTCCAACAAAAGAAACAGAGACAAAACACAATAGCAGAGCTAACGTCTCTCATTGAAGAATCGGATACAGATCTTCACCAGAAGGAAATCTTCAGAAGTCTGCTTGCAGTAATACAGGAGCTGAGGGATTCAACCCAGAATAAGGATGCAATGATAGAGGACATGAAGTCCACAATATAGGGGATGAAGTCCACTCACCAAAGGGAACTACAGGAGCTAACAGAAGAAGTGGCAGAAGACATACACAAGGTCCCAGAATTTGCAATTAAGCTTTAGGAGGCAGAGTACCATATCAGTGATCTTTAGGACACTCAAACTGATCTAAACAAGTGGGAAAGACAGTCAGATAGGAAATGAAAGAAGCAGAAGGTAACCTGAGATCAATGACAGATGCTATGAAGAGGAATAATATTCAAATAATTGGTTTATAGGAGCACAACACACCACACAATTCGACAGCCAAGATAGCAAAGGATTTTCTGGAAGAAAACTTTCCTGCCCTAACAAGTGAGAACCAGGTGCTCGTACAGGAAGCAGAATAGACGCCAGCTAGACTAGATGCCAAGAAGAACATGCCAAGACATATAATAGTTGTGAAGTAGGAACCCTCCTCCAATGCTGGTGGTTGTGTACATTTGAACAGCCACTGTGGAAAGCAATCTGGAGATACTTAAAAAAAGTGGAAATTGATCTACCTTATGACCCAGTCATCTCTCTACTGGGCATATACACAATGGAGGTAACAAATAAAACACGACCAGTCTTCTGCGCTCCAGTGTTTATTGTGGCACCATTCACAATCACAAAAACTTGGAAACCACCTAAGTTTCCATCGATAGACGATCGGATTAGTGAACTCTGGCACATACACACAATGGAGTACTATGCAGTACTGAAAAGCATGGAGGATCACATGAAACACGTCGTTTTGTGGGAAGAGCTGGAAGGAATCATGTTAAGCGAGGTAAGTAAGTCTCAAAAGGAAAGGTATAACATGAGTTCCCTGTGGTAAGTACAATCAGCACAGCAGGAATAGAATAAAAGGCACTTGTCTCACAATAAACGGGTGGAAGCATAGATAGTTGGGGGAAGGGCAGACCATACCCAGGAAGGAACATGAGAATCAAACATAAAGAAGGGGAAGTGGGCAGGAGGAGGGAGAACCGGAGTGGGGGAAAACTGAGTTGAGGACCTTCAGGGGAACAGGGCACTAATCCACCTAGGGGGTGAGTATTGTTTGTGTCCCCACAAAACTGGAATGTGCATACAGACCCCACCATGATGTGCGAAACCAGGAGGGCAACGTAATGTGCAGAGGAATCCACAAAAAGACTGGACCATATGCCCGGCCTCAACCAAAATCAGCCCGACCCCCACCATGGAAGGGAGTGCCACAGAAAATGAAAATAGATCGTCTGGTGAGGGAAAGGAACTGACCTACAATACCCAGAAGGAAGCTGAAGCAAATAAAGGGGCAGGAAGGGAGTGGAGCACACCAGGGCCCACCAAGCTCAGAGGATGATAGCCCAGTTCGGAGCGACCAATGCACAGAGATGACTATATTGCCCGCCCCACTGAAAGATGGGACATCCTGCACTGACCCATGGCCATACACAGGACATCACTGGAGACATAGAATGGGATGTGTGACCGAGCTCACCCTACCACACTGAGACAAAACACTGGGGGCGTGCAATGGAGCGGCGGGGGAAGCAGAGCAAGGAGGTCCCGAGGGAGTATCAAGGATGGACTTTGGGGCCAGGGCATGGAACCCCATCAGACTCGTCCGGAAAACACTCCTAAAGGTCAACAAACAGACCTTGAACTATTAACAGGCTTTTCTTTCTTTTAAATTTTTTTTCTCTTCTTTTAGATTTTTTATGTCACTGGCTTTTTTGTTTGTTAGTTTGTCAGTGTTGCTGACGTTGTTGCCGTGTTGTTATGTGCCACTTTGTTTGGTGCTGTTGAGGCCATCCGCAATTTTATGTACATATTATTATCTCTGCAGGTCTATCTAGATAAGATAGGCTGTATAAACAATGTGAAGAAGAAAACAATGGGACCAATGGTCCCGAGAAGACATGGGAGAGTGGGAGGTGGGGGAAGGGAGGAGGTGTTGGCCAACCCAAGGACAAGGCAACAGTGAGTGGTTAAAAACCAGTGGCAGGGAGGGGATGGGAGAACTGGTAGTGAGTGACCAAAAGCAATGTAAACAAGATGAATTACTGAAACAAGAATGAAGGCTGAACATGTTAGTGGGGCAGGAGGAAAGCATAAGGAAGTAGAGGAAAGGAGTAGGAAGGAAAGGGCATACATAGAGGCCTAACTACAGACATGTACATATGTAAATATATTTATAATTATGGGGGAAATAGATCTATGTGCATATATTTATAGGTTTAGTAGTAGGGTAGCAGGTGGACATTGGGCCTCCTCACGTACTTTCCCTTAATACAAGAGCACTTTGCTCAGCTAAATGGTCATTCCATGATACCCACCTTCCCAACATGATCACTGAAGACAAACGTGTGCATAAGCAAACATGTTGAAGAAACCTGATGGTGCCCGGCTATCAAAGGATATCGCATCATGGGTCTTAAAGGCCTGAAGGTAAACAAGCAGCCATCTATCTCGGAAGCAACAAAGCCCACAAGGGAGAAGCACACAAGCCTGTGTGACACGAGGTGTTGAAGGGATCAGGTAGCAGCACCAAAAAACAAAAACCATGATTGTGTGCTCACCTTCCCCATATAAATGCTGAGACAAATGTGTGAATAAGTAAGTGTGGTGGAGAAGGTTGATGGTGCCAGGCTATCGAGAGATATAGCATCTGGGGTCTTAAAGGCTTGAAAGTAAACAAGTGGCAGGTAGCTCAGAAGCAGCAATGCCCACATGGAAGAAGCACACCAGCATGTGTGATCACAAAAGTTTGAGGGGACAAGGTATCAATCACCAAAAGGGGGGGAATCATATCATCGTAAATGAGGGGAGCGGGCAATGGGAACCGAATACCCATCTGTAGACAACTGGATATCCCTTGCAGAGGGGTAGCAGGGAGGAGATGAGTCACTCATGGTGCAGTGTAGCATTGATGAAACTCACAACCTTCCTCTAGTTATTAAACACTTCCTCTCCCCCACTATCATGATCCCAATTCTACCTTGCAAACCCGGTTAGACTGGAGGATGCACAGCAGTGCAGATGGGAACTGGAAACAGGGAATCCGGGATAGATGAACCCCTCAGGACCAGTGGTGATACTGGTGATACGGGGAGGGAAGACTGACGTGGGGGGGGGGGTAGAAAGGGGGAACCGATTACAAGGATCTACCTATAACCTCTTCCCTGAGGGATGGGCAACAGAAAATTGGGTGAAGGGAGACGCCTGCCAGTGTAAGATATGATAAAATAATAATTTATAAATTATCAAGAGTTCATGGGAGAGGAGGCGCGAAAGAAAAATGAGGAGCTGATTCCAGGAGCCCAAGCGGAAATCAAGAGATTTCAGAATGATGAGGGCAATGAATGTATAAGTGTGATTTACACAATTGATGTGTGTGGATTGTGATAAGAGTTGTATGAGCCCAAATAAAATGATTTTTAAAAAGAGAGCAGGAATCGCAATTCTAATGCCAGACAAAACTGATCTCAAGGTTCAAACCATAAAATGAGATAAAAAGGGGCATTTTATAACACTCAGAGGACCACTTTACCAGGAACCTGTGAGCATAATAGATATATATGCACCAAATTAGAGACCTGTGAAATTTGTCAAACTATTCAGAAAATGAAAAAACGATATCACAGACTCAACAATTATAGTAGGGGACTTTAATACACTGCTTTCCAAGAAAGAAAGATCATTGGGAAGCAAGCTGAGCAAAGAGACTATAGAGCGAAACCCTACAAATATGCAACTAGATCTGATAGACATATTTAGAGCTTTCCATCCATATGCATAAAAAATACACATTGTTCTCAAGCGTGAATGGCACATTTTTGAAAATAGACCACATGCTGGGACACAAATCAAATTAATGCAAGCTATCTACAAAAAGCCAACAGCTAACATCATTGTCAATGGAGAAAAGACTAAATCAATCCCACTGAAAAAGAGGATTCTACAAGGATTTCCCTTGTCCCCACTTCTGGTTCAATATCGTACTTGAGGTCCTAGCTAATAACATAAGACGAGACGGACATCAAAGGTATCCAAATGAAAGAGGAGGAGGAGAAATTATCGTTATTTGCAGATGACATGATTCTGTACATTGAAAATCCCAAAAGCTCCAGAATTGGAGGACTGACAGCAATAGAGGAATATGGAAGAGTAGCAGGATACAAGAACAACAAAGAGAAGTTGATTGGTTTCCTGTATACATCGGACAAGACCATGGAAGAGGAGATAAGGAAGGCAGTACCATTCACAATATCCAAGAACAAACTGAAATATCTAGGGTTATATCTAACCCCCCAAATCAAAAGACCTATATAAAGAAAACTACAAGACCCTACTACAGGAAACCAAAAGCTACCTCCACAAATGGAGGAATATCCCATGCTTATGGATCGGAAGACTCAATATAGTAAAGATGTCTATCCTACCCAGGCACCTTTTAAGTTTAATGTGATCCTGATTCAAATACCAACAATAATCTTCTTCAGAGAACTGGAAAAACTGACCGCCAATTTCATACGGAGAGGGAAGAAGCCCAGAATTAGCAGAGACCTCCTCAAGAAGAGCATAGCCGGAGGTCTCATTTTACCTGACACTCACACCTACTACAAAGCCACAGTGGTCAAAACAGCATGGTACTGGCATAATGACAGATACACAGACCAGTGGAAAAGAATAGAAAACCCAGAAATAAAACCATCAGCATACAGACAACTAATCTTTGACAAGGGCTCCAAAAGCATCAAGTGGGAGGGCGACGCCCTATTTAACAAGTGGTGCTGATAACAATGGAAATCCACAGGTAGAAAAATGAAACAGGATGTCTACCTCACCCCATGCATAAGAACAAACTCAAGGTGGATCACGGACCTAGAAGTAAAACTCCAAACCATCAAGACTATTAGCAAAGGAATCAGGACAAACCTAAATACCTTGGCCCAGGGAATACAAAGGTTAATTGCAATAGAGCAGGGTACACACGCAGGGGAATCTGCAATTGACAAATGGGATTTAGTAAGGTTAAAGCACCTGTGTGCATCAAAAGACTTCACCAAGAGGGTAACAAGGCAGCCCACCGACTGGGCCAGGATTTTTAGTAACGACACAACAGACAAAGGGCTTATTACAAAAATCTACAATACCCTCCTTGCCTGCAAAAAGAGGGAAACAGTTCACCCTTTGAAGAAGTGGGGAAAATAACTGAAAAGAAGTTTCACTAGGGAGGAGACCCATATGGCCAAAAACATGAGAAAATGCTCTTGATCATTAGCCATCAGAGATATGTAAATCAAAACAACCATCAAATACCATCTAACACCTTTGAGGCTAGCCCAAATCAGAAAATTAGAGAGCAACAAATGTTGGAGGGGATATGGCGAGATGGGAACTCTCCTACATTGCTGGTGGTCCTGTAGATATATACAGCCGCTATGGAAGGCGGTCTGGAGATACTTAAAGAAGATGGACTTATGACCCAGCTACCTCTCTACTGGGTATATACCCAGAAGAGGTAAGAAATAAACCACAGCAAGTTGTATGAACCCCAATGTTTATTGCGGAGAATTCACAATCACAAACAGTTGGAAACAATTGAAGTTATTTCCATCTGTAGAGGAGTGGATCAGTAAACACTGGCACATACACACAATGGAATACTATGCATCACTAAAAAGCACTGATGAGCACATGAAGTACATCTTTTCATAGGAAAAGTTGGAGGAAATTATGTTAAGCGAAGTCAGCCAATCACAAAAGGAGAAGTACAGCATGAGTCCCCTGAGGTAAATGTAATCAGCATGGTAGGAATAGAAGAGAAGCCACCTATATCATAACATTTGGGTTGAGATACCAGGAAGTGGGAGGAGGTTGGACCAAACCCAAGGAGGTACATATTGGTCCAACACAGTAATGGGAAATGGACGGAGTGGGAAGGGAGAAAAGAGGGGGTTGACAGTGAAATGATAATGGAGGGAGCAAGGCACTAATCCACCCAGGGGGAGAGTACTGGTCTTGTCTCCACAGAACCTGGAAGGGGCATGCAGACCCTACCATGAAGCACCAAACCATGAGGACAGTGTGGTCACATGGAAGAATGCATGAAAAGAGAAAGCTACAGGGCTGGCCCCCACCAGAGCCAAACTGACCCCCTCCCTGGAATTGAGTTTGGTGGAGAGCAAGTTGGGGAGAAGGCGCAGCATGCCACACCCGCATGGAAGCATGCCAGGAGGGAAGAAGAGAAAGAGAGTCGCATTGGGCCCCACGCTGGCACACAATGCTCAGAGGATGATGTCCCTGCTGGGAGTTAACAGGACACAGAGGGGACTGGACAAATGACAACAGCACGTATTACGCTGTCCCCTTACTGGAGCAGACTGCAACAGAGGACATTTCTGGGGTCACATGGTAGGGAAGCAGTGTGGTCTGAACACCCCAAAACGGAGTGGATCAAGACGGGAGCATACCTGGCTAAAGAATCTGGAGGAGAAAACAATCGGGCTGACTGTTCGGGAGGACAAGGAAGAGGGGGAGTGGGGGGGGGAGGGAAGGAAGTGGTGTTAACAAACTCAGGGACAAGGGAAAAACAAGTGATCCAAAATCGGCAGCAAGGAGGGTGTAGGAGGCCTGGTAGGGCTTGAGCAAGGGTAATGTAACCGAGAGGAAATGCTGAATCGCAAATGAAGGCTGAGCGTGATAGTGGAACAAGAGGAAAGTAAAAGGAAATAGAGGAAAGGACTAAGAAGTAAAGGGCATTTATAGAGGTCTAAATACAGGCATGTATATATGTAAATATATTTACTTATAATGAGGAGGAAACAAATCTATGTGCATATATTTAGTACTAAGTTTAGTACTAAGGTATCAGATGGACATTGGGCCTCCACTCAAGTACTCCTTCAATGGAAGAACACTTTGTTCCATTAAACTGGCATTCCATGATGCTCACCTTCCCAACATGATCGCTGAAGACAAATGCGTGCATAAGCAAATGTGGTGAAGAAAGCGGAGGATGCCCAACTATTAAAAGATATAGCGTCTGGAGTCTTAAAGGCTTGAGGATAAACAAGTGGCCATCTAGCAGAGAAGCAACCAAGCCCACACGGAAGAAGCACACTAGCCTGTGTGATCACGAGGTGTCGAAGGGATCAGTTATCAGGCATCAAAGAAGGAAAAATCATATCATTGTGTGCTCTCCTTCCCAATACAATTGCTGTGGACAAATGGGGCCATAAGCAAGTGAGGTGAAGAAAGCTGATGTTGGCTAGCTATCAAAAGATATAGCATTTGGGGTCTTAAAGGCTTGACAGTAAACAAGCGGCCATCTAGCACAGAAGCACCAAAGCCCACATGGAAGAAGCACACCACCCTGTGTGATCAAGAGGTGTCGAAGGTCAGGTATCAAGCATCAAGGATCAAAAATCACATCATTGTGAATGAGGGGGAGTGCAGAGTGGGGATCCAAAGGCCACTTGTTGGCAACTGGACATCCCCTTACAGAAGGGTTGTGGGGAGGAAACGAGCCGGTCAAGGGGCAGTGTAACAACGATGAAACATGCAACTTTCCTCTAGTTCTTAAATGCTTCCTACCCCCAACTATCATGATCCCAATTCTACCTTACAAATCCAGCTGAACCGGAGGATGTACACTGGTACAGATGGGAACTGGAAACACAGGGAATACAGGACAGATGAAACCCTGGGGTCCAGTGGTGAGAGTGGTGATACCAGGAGGGTGGAGGGAAGGTGGGATAGAAAGGGGGAACCGATTACAAGGATCTACATATCACTGCCTCTCTGGAGGTTGATCAACAGAAAAGTGGGTGAAGGGAGACTTTGGACAATGTAAGATATGACAAAATAATAATGACTTGTAAATTATCAAGGATTCAAGAGGGAGGAGGGAACAGGAAGGGAGGGGAAAATGAGGAGCTGATGCCAGGGGCTCGAGTGGAAAGCAGATGTTTTGAGAATGATGATGGCAACAAATGTGCAAATGTGCTTGACACAAAGGATGTATGTATGGATAAGCGCTGTACGAGCCCCCAATAAAATGAATTAAAAAAAAGAAGTTAAGAAACAGATCAGAATTTCAGCTGTATTTATAAATGAGTAGTTGGCATGCTGAGCACTTAAACTTTTGTGCCTGTGATTTCTTGTGAAAATGATGGGTATGGCTGGCTTGGGGTTTGTCATGTACTTGGAGAGAATTATTATTTCCATGGGCTTGTTATACAGCAGAATAAAACCATTTATATTGGTAACCCAATCTGAACATCTCTCTGATCAATTTGCTATCAATTTGCTGATTCACTCACACTTTGTTAATTCCAGATTCCTTGTAGATAAAAATTAGTGGTAAGAAACAATTACACCTTCATTGAGACATAAAACAAGTACACAAGTTTCCCTTTCTCTTTTCCATGACTTCAAGCAATCCTTAATCTGCCTATCAACAGATTGCTTTTGCCTGTTCTATACTTTCTAAAACTTACATTTCTCTAGGGAACTAATATTTTGAAATTCTCCCAGCCTTTTCTTTCTTTCTTTTTTTTAATACTTTACAGATTTTCTTTCATTTAAGTCATTATGACGTACTCTACTTTGAGAAATCGGCTCTTCTTCAGTTATGTTTTTATACCTTACAACCTGAAGGGCTCATCATCTAGTGTTATCTCTGTATTTTTTGTTTGTTTTTTAAAATACTTTTACTGGGGGCTATTACATCTCTTATCACAATCCATACATTCCTCCAGTGTGTCAAGTACATTTGCACATATGTCACCATCATCATTTTCAAAGCATTGTCTTCCCCTGCCCTCCCTCACCTACCCTCCCTCACAAACCCTTGATGAGTTATAGATTATATTTTCCATATCTTACATCGTCCTCTGTCACCCCTCACCCACTTTTTTGTTATTAGCCCCCCTGAGAGGGGGGTTATAGTTTGATCCTTGTGATTGATTCCCCTTTTTTCCATCCCCTCACTATAAATCATTCCATTTGTGGAATATGCTGTCTTTTTTCCTTGCTTACCTTCGGTTGTGACTGTTTCCTATAGTGTTTTCCTCCTGAATCAATTCTGAGCTCACGGAAGCTTGGCTCTAATCCCTATCTAACTGAGGCCCTGCCAGTGGTGCAACTTCATCACAGACCCAACCATTTTGGTCCGTACTTTACCATTGTTTCTCACTTCCTAATTTTTTACAAAAGAGATTTTTCTCCATTTCTCACATGACTATTTCTGATATTTTCCAATACAGCTATGAATTTATTATCACTGGATATTGTTATTTAAAGACCATGGTTATAATTTTTAATGGAATCTTGTACCATAGTTGAATTCTCATTTAAATTGCTCAAGTAGTTCTCCACTTTGATTGCACATCAGAAGATTTTTGGGGAAAGAAATAATTATGGGTAGGCTGCCCCTAAAACAATTACAGCAAGACTTGGGGTCAGACTCATTTACCAACAGGTTTAAAACTGTCCCCACAATCCAAGTGTGAAACCATTGTTGAAAAACATTGCACTAAGGCACCAGTTTGGGGTTTATGCTTGTCAAAAGATCCTAGTAATGGCTGCCATACCATTTTACTGAATTTCCACTTGAGTAGTGTCTGTTTGGGAGACCTACTGATTCTATTAGCATAGAGCTGAAATGTGGCTTAATTTGTATGGCCTGCAATTTGAGAATGGTTTTTACATATTTAAACAGCTAAAAAACAAAAAAGAAAAAAATCTAAGGAAGAATGTCTCCTGATACCTGAAAACTGTTTGAATTCACATTTAAGCACCAATAAAGCTTTATTGGAACACAGCCATGCTGTGTCTGTGGTTACTTTCTCAATACTACAGCAGCATTTAACAGTTACAACAGAGACTGAATGGTGTGCCAAGTTCTACTATATATTCTGGCCCTTTTCAGAAAACATTCGTTGAACGCTGACTTACAGCAAATGTCCAATCATCACTAAACATCCGATCATATACACAAACACATACAGAATTTTTCTTTCTCTTTTTTTATATAGCTTTCTAGCCTATAGTGGGAGCTCCGGTGGTGCTGTTGAGTAAGCATTGGGCTACTAACGACAACGTCGGCTGTTCAAACTCACCAGTCACTCCTCAGGATAAAGATGAGACTATCTGCATTTGTAAAGATTTACAAAGCCGCCGAAATCCTTACAAAGCCTGGTGATGGACTGGATTAATATCAGCGTGCTAATTGAACATTTGTTACAATTTCCTGTTGATTCTCTTGAGTTTTAGTAAAGACATATATCATACAAGCAACATTGTTTCTTTTAAATTTTATATATTTACTTATACATTTGATCTTTTACTAAACTGCTTAGGAGATTCAGTATATGCTCTTGGACAGTGTTGCTTATATGAGTTATCCTTATCTCTCTTTTTATTTTAGAGGAATGCTTTTTATGATTCAATATTAAGTATGATGTTTGATATAATTTTCTAATACTTATAAGTTTAAAGAAGTATCTTTGTATTCTTTGATGAGTTATTATTGCTGTTCTTTGAATCATGTTTCTATTCTACATAGATGTGAGCTTTATTTAATAGACTATCATTCAGTGTAGAAAGGAGTAGAAATAAAATGGAGATGGGCTTTGAAATCATACATATTTGCATTCACATTCTGGCTTTTTCACTTATTACCCATATAACCTTAGGCAAGTACTTAATAGCTTTGAGCCTCAATGCCTTCATGTCAGAATAGCTGTTTGCCAAGTATTTCCATTTCTCTCCTGTTCGAGATATTTGGTAAAAATGCCTTTATGTAACTTCCTTCCCCCAGTTTGGGCAGGGAATGTCTGTGAATAGTTGTAACCAGTGAGTTGTGAGTGGTCATACATGGTTTATCTGCGGCAACCTGACTGACCATTTTTGAGATAGCGGTGGCTCTGTCAGTTCAGGTCTCTGAATCATCCCAGTGAGAATCCAGACGATTCACAGCATCTATCATCCTGTGATGGGTATGCTTCTGCCATGGACATGCAGTAGGAGTGAGAAATACACCTGTGTAGTTTTAAACCATAGATATTTCAAGCCATATTGGTGCAATCTTTCATTTATAGGTTGAAATAGCACCCACTCAGAAATTTTTAGGGTAAAAGATAATTTATATGATGAGATTATCATCTAAGGCTGAGTTCAAGAGAAACAAAACTACTGATGTTTGTATAAAGAGAGATTTATCTCAAGGAAATGGCTCACACAATTGTAGAGACTGACAAGTCCAAAGCCCATGGTGAGATATCAGTCTGGAAGTTTCTCTTAACTCACATAACTGTAGGGGCTGACAAACCAGGATTGACAAATTAGACAGAAAGTTTACTGCTGGTTTACAGGCTGTAGACACTGGCGGATTGCTGAGAACACCAGGTACTATTATAATCTTGGCTCAAGTCCTAAGGGCCAGAGGTCAGATAATCAAAGCCAGAGGAAAAAGCTATAGAGCTTAGTCCAACTGTCTATATATATAATGCAGGCTATACCTTTGAGGAAGCTCCCTTTCAACTGATTGGCTTCCCATAGCTGATATTCCCATGTAACTATAAAAACAGACACTCATGGTCCATCTATGTTGACACACAATCTTAATCATCACAACATATAGCATATGATCATGAAGCCTATTGCTGTGGCGTTCTGACTCATAGAAACCCTAAAGGAATGTCTAGAATTGCCCCATATGGTTTCCAAGACTCTAATCTTTGTGAAAGCAGACTGCCTCATTTTTCATTCCTATTGTTGATGGGTTCAAACCAGAGTTTTCAGTTATCAGACATGCACTCAACAACTGCCGCACCTCTGACATATAATAAGAACTCAAAAGTTGTAGCCATAGTTATTAAATAATAGAAACCATACTTTGAAAAGGTGTAGAAATGTGTGTACAGTGAGTATAAATTCTACTCATCCTGATGGGGGGAATATGGCGACCCGATAAGACGCATCATCCAGAGCTCCTGCTGCCAGACCAGAAAATTGGGAGGTAAGGCAAAGTGAACGGGGAGGTGGCGTCCAGAAATTAGAACTGGGGTACTAGGGTCTCTCCTGAATCTCTTTTTTGGGTGCGATTTCCACCCACAAAGCAAACGGAGAACGCATTAAAGTGCACCAGCTTCTGCAAGCCCGCGCGCCAGCAGCAGCTTGGCGGGAGCCGCGGTTTCTCCCGCTGCCGCCTTAAAGGGACAGTACCGCCACACACAGGAGAACCCCACGCGGGAGCTCTCCGCGCTGTTGGCCGCCCTGAGCTCACCGCCTGGGGAGTGGCGGGGGCGCCTAGCCATAATTTAGAATAGAAGAAAAAGCAGATTATTACCTGAAGTAGATCGCGGTGTGGGACAGGGTGAGCGGAATTCAGGGAGCATAATCAATTCCAATTGGCAGAGACGCCAACAACCCCCCAGTAGGCTGGATCTATCCCTCTGGGGACCAGCCTGACAGCTGCCAATCCAGAGCACATCACAAGTATTGAAAAATAAAAATTAAAAAGAGGGTGAAATATATATTGTAGGTTAATAACCCAAACTGCAGCACTCCCCCAGCAGCGACAAACAGCACCTGGGCGGGGGTCCTTAACATAAATCAGCACATGAATTAACCTAGCTGAGGACTTCCAGCTGCAGGGACTGGAGGCTTTTTGCATAACAAAGACCTGCAGTTCCAAGCCTCAGTCTTAAGCAGCACTGAACTGCAGACAAGTTAATTTGATTTTAGTCTAGCGGACCAAGGGGATAAAAAATAAATAAAAAAAATAAAAGCCTCTGAACTAGAAGTAGGACACCAGCAGCCTAGATAGGACAATAAGCCCAGCTTCCCTTTCAGTGACTCTACTCATAGCTGAGGAGGCCCTGCCACTCTCGACCGGGCTGAGGGAACCCCCGCCACCCCTGCTGTGGTGCTACATGTAACACAGGGCAGGCATACTACGGAAAGCCAGAGTTCTAGCCCTCGCAAATAATCCTACACAGCATCCGTGGAACCCTACATAAAGGGGGTACAGCACCCCACTACCTGGAGGAAGAGTTGGAATCCCTCCAGCCTCACGGACATTATCAAGCCTCATTTATCACCCTACCTACTACTATATCTTCCCCTCTGTGTTCACTAGCATTTCTACCCATCCCACCGCAGTCAGTTTCAAAGAACTCAGCCAGTCTCAACGAGCTGGGGTTCTTATTTTCTCTCTTCTTTTTCCCTCTTTTTCCTCCTCTCTCCCACTCTCTCCTATCATAAACCATTACTGACTTCCAGATCACTACCCTCCATTTAGGGCAAATCAACCGAAATAACAGGAAGAACTCCAGCCCACCCTCCGTGGGAGTGCTGAAAACCACATAAGGCAGCTGGGACAAGCACCTACACCACACTGCGCTGCTGAGAAAACCTCTGTCAGACCTCTAGCCAAGCTCATCAACTAGGGCAACATTGCCCAGCACTACTGGGTCCCAAAAGAGCTCACCAACCTGCCATTGTGAGGCAGGGTCTAAACCCTTTAGGCCCCACATACAAGTAATCAGGGATCAGCTATCTCTTTATCCTTTATTTCCCCCTTCCCACTCTCCTCCCTTTTGCCATCACAGGCAATCTTAGAGAACACAATTAGGTTTCTTTGTTGTTGTCGCGGCTTTATTTCTTTGTTTGCTTGTTGCCCCTTCGCCTTCCCTCTCCTTTTTCTCTCTCTTGGTTCTCTATGCTTCTCTCACTGCTTGTATGATTATCTCTTCTCCCTCTCATTCCCTTACATACCACTGCTGGTTCCCAGACCCCTACACTCTGCCTAGGGAAAACCTGTCCTCCCAGGGGGCAGCCTGACTCCTAAGACAGGGCCCCACACAGGACGAGCCAGTGTTACACACAGCACAGAACGGGGGTCAACTATTTCTCTACCAATTTTGTCATTTCTGTCTCCCTCTCTTTCCTGTTTTCTTCTTCTTTTACAATAGCTGTGTTCTTCTTTCACTTTTTCTTCATCCCTCCTGGTATTAAAACACCTCTCTCTATCATACCACAACCTCAGCAGATTAAGCCTCCACCCGCAGACCCCAATATATAGGCCAACAGGGATCTCGGAGTGCTTGTTGATCTGAAGAGCAATACCCCTCACATTGCCCTACTCCGGAGCCCAGATCAGCACCACGTCCCGTGGTAGGGAGGCCTCGCCCACCTCGGCCTCCTATTAGGCATCGCTAGAACTTGGAGGGAAAAGAAGGGGGGGGAAATCTAAATATATACATATAAATATAAATATATATCTTTTATCTTGTGCTGATCTCTTTTTTCTCTTTTACTTTCTGTACATTCTTCACTCCTTTCTTCCTCCTTTTCCACCACTGCTAATACTTCTCTTCTGCCCCTTTCCTATAGGCATTCCTTCTATCTCTTTTTACTTTCTTCTCCCACTCCCACTATTATCACTTCTCTTCCCTCCTCTTTTATAGCTTCTCCTTCCTTCTCCCTCTCCATTCGTTTTCTTTTTCCTCCCCCCAATTAAAAATTTTGTTTTTTTCAGTATTTTAAAATATTTAATTTATTTTTTAATACTAAATAACAAAAAAAGGGGAGCAGCTACGGCTACCCTGATAGACCAGGTCAAAGCAGACAAAAGGCACCCACAGAGGCCACAC
>NW_022103942.1:874984-920332 GCF_000313985.2 Echinops telfairi | reverse complement strand
AGATGATGCACAGCAGTACAGGTGGGAATTGGAAGCGCAGGGAATCTAGGACGGATGAACCACTCGGGACCGGGGGTGACAGTGGCAATACCTGGAGGGAGGGGGAGTGTGGGAGGGGGGAGTTGATCGTGGAGGGCTGCATATAACCTCCTCCTCTCTGGGGGATGGGCAGCAGAGGGGTGGGTGAGGGGAGAAGCCGGGCAGTGTAATATAAGATATAGTAATGATTTGTAGGTTATCGGGGGTGCATGGGGGATGGGGGCAGAGGAAGGGAGGGGGAGGGGAGAAAAAAGGAAGATGAGCTGGTTCCGGGAACCCAAGAGGCAGCCGAATTTTGGGAATGATGAGGGCAACAAATGTGTAGATGTGCTGTACACAACTGATCTATGTATTGTGATGAATTGTATGAGCCCCAATAAATTGATTTAAAAAAATACCAAATTGTGGACATGTATTGGTGGTACTATGGTAGATGGGGATGGGATGAAGATTCTGAATATTCAGGAATGGAAGGATTTGAGAATGGATTGTAGAAAGAACAGGAGGGCACCAACTCAACTTTGCCTATATATCATCCATCTAGGACTGACGTATTTTTTTTTAGGTCTATTCTTGGTTTTCTTTATTAAATAAGAAAATAATACTGGTTTGTGATTCTATAATATATATTTTTGAGTCGTTTTGTTGGGGGCTCATACAACTCATCACAATCCATCCATCCATTGTGTCAAGCGCATTTGTGCATTTGTTGTCCTCATCATTCTCAAAACATTTGCTTTCTACTTGGGCCCTTGGTGTCAGCTCCTCAATTTTCCCCTTTCCTCCCCGCTCCCTTCTCCCTCATGGGCCCTGGATGGTTTATAAATTATTACTATTTTGTCATCTCTTGCACTGTCTGATGTCTCCCTTCACCCGCTTTTCTGTTGTCCACCCCCCAGGAGGTTGTGTGTGGACCCTTGTGGTCGGTTCCCCCTTTCTACCCCACCTTCCCTCGGGCCTCCTGGTGTCGCTACTCTCAACCCTGGTCCTGGGGGAATCTTCTGTCCTGGGTTCCCTGTGTTTTCAGTTCCTATCTGTACCAGTGTACAAGGACTGATGTATCTTATGATACACTAATGGAAATGGTGGAAAAAGCCAAAATAATGTGATGATCCTTACACAGTTGTTTTGACTGGAAGAAACAAAAGAGTGCTCCTGGAGAGTGAGGGTGGTTGGGTAGAGGATGGTTAAGAGAAAGAGTGGATGGGCACAGCAAACCGCCTTCCTTGATCAAACATAACCATGATAGATGGTGTCATGAAGAACAGTAAGAAATAAAACAATGATGTGATGTAGTGAGAGGAAGAGAAATGAAATAAACAACATATGAAAAGAGAGAGGAAGAGAGTTCAACAAACGGTAGACTATATCCCTGTAAAAGAGTTTGTACCCCTGACAGATTATTCTGATGAATGCAATGTTCAAGTGATTTTACTAATGACTATCAGGTAAAGTGACATTATTTGACTAATTATACTTTACTGAATGCATTTAATTGTGACACTTTACTTGAATAGTTATGTACATACTGGTATAAAAGTATGCACTGAGATCAATGAGTTCATTTAATTCTTTATCATGTAGTAAGAGTATTAAGTAAAAACGTATTTATTTTTTTGCTTTTTTGAACCAACTACACAATAGAATTTCAGAAAAACAGATAAAGGGACACAGTCAGAGAAAAGATAAAGGATTTTCCTGGGTTTGGCTACCTGTGCTACCAACAGAAATTACATGGGGATAGGATGATTTATTCACATCAAATATTAATGGCTAATTTGAAAAAAATACAGGTGAAAGCAAAACAAAACCAAAAAAATGCAGGTGGTCTCTAGAACATCAAGTACTTACTGTAAATAAAGAATGAACCAGTTATGTAACATACAAATAAATGTAATTGAGTTTTGGAACAAATTGTCCCTACCCACTACTGCTATTGAATCAATTTGGTCTAAAAGGCTTTATTTAATCCAGATGCTTTCAGTTGGATAAATCGCTTCCTAAGAAAAAAAAAAATTCTACTCATCCTAAAAGTTATATTGTATCTGACTTCCAAAAGTGGACCCTTTATTTGTTGCTATAGATAATACTTCCTAATGATTTATATGCATGCACTTATTTTTGCCATCATTATATTAAAAGGAAGCTTCATTGGAGATCTCTCTGAATAATTGTAAAGTGGAAAAATTAAAGTAGTGTAGTATTAAATTAAAATTGGCGCTTGGGGGGGTAAAGGGACCAGCCCCCACCCGCTGCTTGAACTCACTGGTTCAGTAATACTACTTCTGGGTTCAGTAATGCACAATTGTACGGTTGAGGTATATAAGTATTATATTAGAGTCATCGAGAGCATGAGAGATATTACAATAATATAGTCAGACACGTTACATGGCAACATTGCTCACCTCAGCCCAGCTTAGTGGTCCACGTGGAGAGAGGGGGAAGGGAAGGAGGGAAAGGGAACAAGGGAGAAGGAGAAGAGAGTCAGGGAGGTCAGAGTCCAAGAAGTCCGAGTTCGAGAGCTCTATATTGCTGACCCATGCCTATATACCTTTTGGGGGCATGCCAGTCCACTAATTACAGGTAGAGACATACGTCACAGGTAGGGGTTACACTATAGGATACCCAGTAATGAGAGGGTGGTCTCTGGGTCTCCATAGGAACATTATCAGTAGGGTGCAAACTCCGCCTACAGGAGCCTGTCCATTGTCTCCAGAGGCAGGGAGCACGCCCACCCCTGTGGGAGGGATGAGACAGCAGTCTGGCAACTGGGGGGAATGCCTGCGCATCTGACCACCCCCACAAAGTAGAAGACTAATCAATAAAACAGGATAAAATTAAAGGATAATGCATAATTTATTAATGAGAATAGCAAACTATAATTATTAGTCAACATATATTCCATCATTGTTAGTGAACAAAGGCTCAAGGTAGAACAATGCTTCCCAAAATATTTTTTTTGAAGAACCTTAGTACTTCAAATGCTCTTGGGGAAACTACACTTCCTTTGAGATTCATGTTGAAAACTAACATATGATCTAAAAATTTCTACAGTGTGCAAGTCCTTTTACCTTCAGTTCTGTATGTCCTAAAATTCTTTGCTGTTGAGTACATTTTTGTTGTGGTGGTATCTCAGACCCAGAGTTTTGTAGAACAAATGTGCAAATGCTGAAATGAGAGAAAAGAAAGTGGATTATGTAAGTTGCATGTAGTATAAATGATCACAAGTGACAATCTTCTTTAACCAGCTATCACACTCTATTTACAGTCCTCATAAATGCAAGTACAATCATATTTATTAAATTTTGTTCACTCAGCACCATTTCCATGATGTTAAAAATATTGCATCATATTTTTACTTAAAAGCTTTTCTGAAGTTAAATCATTATAATTTTCCACTTCAGGGAAAGCAGGAAGTTTTCAAAGAGGTCCAAAAAATCATGCTTAGAAAATCACAAGAGGGTGGGGTTGGTGAGGGGGCACATTCAGCGTCTGAGGGGGCGCTAATTTCTAATTTAAGCTATTTGAATTCTGAAACAAATCTGAAGCACAAAAATATTATGGTGACAGTGAATGATGGGGGGAGTGCGAAGTGGAGACCCAAAGCCCATTAGTAGGCCACTAGAGATCCCCTTGCAGAGGAGTCTTGGGGAGGAAATGAGTCAGTCAGGGTGCTATGTAACAACGATGAGAAATACAACTTTCCTCTAGTTCCTAAATGTTTCCTCCCCGCTCCCATTACCATGACTCGAATTCGACCTTGCAAGTCTGGCTAGACCAGAGGATGTACACTGGTACAGATAGGAGCTGAAAATACAGGGAATCCAGGGCGGATGAGCCCCGCAGGACCAGTGGTGTGGGTGGCGAGACGGGGAGGGTAGAGAGAGAGTGGGTAGGAAAGAGGGAACCGATTACAGGGAACTATATGTGACCTCCTCCCTGGGGACAGACAGCCGAGAAGTGGATGAAGGGAGACTTCGCATCGGACAGGGCAAGATATGACAAAATACCAATTTATAAACTATCAAGGGCTCATGAGGGAAGGGGGAGCGGGGAGGGAGGGGTAAAATGAGGGCCTAATGTCGGGGGTTTAAGTGGAGAGAAAATGTTTTGAGAATGATGTACAAATGTGCTTCACACAATTGATGTGTGTATAGATTGCGGTAACAATTGTATGAGCCCCTAATAAAATGTTTTTAAAAATATATTTACCTCAAAAAAATATGGTGACACTACAAACCTCTAATTAAATGTAAAAAAAATTTTGGAATCTTCATTAGTTTACTTTAACAGTTTTATGAAACATTAAATACATGTGTTTTCTCTCAACTTTCTGGTTTCCCTAAGTTTAGAATGCTGACTGGGAAAGGAAAGGAAGGAGAATTTTGGTAGAATTGATTAAGTCACAAAATTAAGATTAAGTTTGAAACTGTTTCCGGTGTCCTTAACAAAAATTTGACCAGAGAAAGGGCGGGAAGGGTGGGGGGAGGGGAGAAGCGGTCCTCGTGGGCACCACACAATCTGACAGGGTGATAGCCGAGGGCAAAGTTTTATTGTGAGGGCAAGAAAGAGAGGTCTTCTCCTCACACATGACCTATGACAAAGATCTACAAATTCAGGAACAACATACTTCCTCTTGTGGGTCTTTGTCTTCTTCCACTTTTCTCTCTACAAGTAACAGCGCCTGAGAAGCCGGGGTTGGGTTATACACATCTACCAGTTTTCTCTACCAGGCGAACAAAATTTCACCACATTCGGAAGGCCTGCAACTTCCACACAATCTCCTCAGGCTATTTCCTGTCGGCCCAGACCTCGTCCTCAGCAGCCCACCCCCACCCGCCATTGAGCCCCTCCTTAGTTCCCTCACACGCAATTCTGTGTGGAAACTACCGGTACGCGCCTTCATCCCTCCGACAGTGGACTCACCACGGTAAGATGTAAAAGTTAATGGAAAGATCTGGGTTGGAGCCAATCTGATCAAAACCCGGCCTCAAGCGACGCTCAGAACCCTTCTGAGGTCTCCATCTTAAGCGTCTGTCTCCTGAAGTCGCTTTCTTTCCTCAGAAGCCTTTCAACTGTTTTATGGGGCGTGGCCTAGCACGGTGCCAACAAATGTCACGTGACTGCTGGACTTCCGGTCCCTCCCCTTCCCAGGCTCCTCCTCCCCGCCCCGCCCTCCCTGCCCCCGCTCCCGCCGCATCTATGTCCTGTGACTCCTAGGGAACATTCCCTTCAAGACTCTTGAGTTCTCAGTCTTAATGTTCTGAGAGAACGGAGCCAATTTTATAAGCATAGGATGTCATATAACCCACACAGTACACTAAGTAAATTTGAGCACTGACTCTTCCACACGCCAGAAGCCAGTAGGGGGCCACCTGACGGAAGGAGTCAAGTAACCAACAAGGATCTGCAGTCTGAAATGCCCTCATATCGAGAATGGCTGAGTCTACCCCATGACTACAGTCGGGTAGACCACAGAGTACAAGGACCGCGTGCTCCAGGGCTGTACAAATCAGTAATGCAGATTTGACCAGGATGTGCCTCCCATTCGGCTAAAGCATCCACAAAATGACAGGATCTCATTAATCACAGTGCCCAAGTTCATAGTGTTCACGTGCATGGGAGGGCTGGTTTGACTTCCTGAGGGAGGAGTCTAGGGATTGTAGATTTATAGTAATCTGTCTGATTCAGGAAACCCTAGTGTTTGTGTGATTTAGCTTTTTGAGATTACTCATGTTACTGGATTCCTTTGTGATAGTGTTGCCTCTCGGGACCTTCCACAGCACACAAATTTGGACTTTACCCCACCTCTCCATATTTTATCTGGTATTATTTTTGTCTATTAACTCTTTGATTTTAATACAATGAAATTACTGCACGACAATAAAATACATTCTCCAGGAAACCATAGCCAGCATCATACTGTAGGAACCATTGCAAGACCCTAAGTAGTGTATACAGGGAAGCTCTGATGACTTCATTTCAAAGCGTTCTAGTGGAAGAGTGGTTTTCCATCTTGCTGCTACCGAAAAGGGCAGCAGTTGGGAATGACTAGCCACTCCTCAAAAGAAAGATGTGGCTTTCCATTTGGGTTCAGATTTAGCAGCTGCGGACACCCATGGGGGCTATTCTACACTGTCCTGTAGAGTTTTTGAGTTTAAATAAATTGTAGTTGTGAATTATGAAAAATTTGTATAGTGAGTACTGATGTACTATTAGTACTCACATTTTGCACAAGAAGAACCTAAAGTACAGAGTGGGTACATTACTTTCCTAAGAAGTCACCAAGCTTCTACATAGTGAAGTCAGGATTTGTCTTTAGGCAGTTTGGCTCTAGTCTCAGTGTTCTAATCGCCCACCTGATTCCCCAAAGAAAATGAATATTTATTCAACCTCACTTCTTCTGACAAACTGGAAAGCCAGGTTCAGTTACTGAAAAGTGGAGCTTTTGGAAGTTCTCTTTGAAAGATACTTTAACTGCTTTCAAGTACCAACTGAAATTACTGGTATGACTGTAATTAGAACCACGGTTGAATCTAATTTAGGACCTCTGGAGATTCATTTTAATTTTAGATATAAATTTCCCATTAATATATGAGATATTTGTGTATAGAAGGGGTTAGAAATGTTAGTAGATAAAAAAAATGCTAGTATATAGCAAAATTTCCTTCTTGTAAATGAACACTAAACAGAGAAATATTGAAAAATTTAAACACATACCTGCTTTTCGCTGAATTACATAAATTACAAAGGAGTACAATGCGAATTAATTCAATTTTACTGTATTTTATTCTATATGCACCTCCTTAGAAGAACAGATTAAGAAAAGGGAGAACATTGTCATTCTCTAACTTTGTATTTCACAGCACCTCATTTGCTAATTTGTGTGGGGAATCGCAGCGTTCTCTGCATGTCCAAAATAAATTGATGTGATATTTCTGCTTCGCTGGCTTAGAGGACATTATATGTACACAAGTGGTGAGATTAGTTTTTCTAGATCCCTGAAATGTGGCCAGGCTGCAAAAAATAAGAAAACTCAATAGCTTTTTCATTGTGGTTAAAACGGATAATACTAGTCAAAACCACAGATTGTGCCCTTGTTTTAAAATAAAGAACAAGAGATTTGGGTAAATCTGTTGGCCTCAGATAATTTGGGGAAATACTTTTTTAGATACATGTAAATGCAAGATATAAACATGCTCCCAGCGGTTCTCCCACCCACTGGTCCTAGCAGCTCCAGCTGCCAGCAGAGTTGCAGCGGCCAGACAACCTAGTTTCGAGAAAGCTCTCTGGACCCCGAGATCCCCTAGCATTAGGCAAACGCCCTTCCCAGTCAAGATGCCCAAAAGGAACGTCAACCCAGCCGCCACCAGGCAGTGAAGGAGGAGCCCAAGAGGAGATCAGCAAAACCTGTGTCTGCAAAAGTGGAAATGAAGCCCCAAAAGGCAGCAGGGAAGGATAAATCTTCAGACCAAAAAAAAGTACAAGCCAAAGGGGAAAGGGGAGCAAAGGGAAAGCAGGGTGAAAGCAACTAACCAAGAAACTAAAGAAGAATTACCTGCTGAAATGGAGAAGCAAAAAACGAGAGTCTAGCCTCTGATGAAGCCGGAGAAAAAGCAGCCAAGTCTGATTAAAATTTATCTACCATGCCTTATCAGTGGGCCCTGTTATCTCTTCCTGTATGATCCAGAGGAATACTGTATCAGCTATTTTGTAAATGCAATTTTTTAGTAGCTCTAGAAACATTGTAAAGACGGAAATCCCACTTACCCCAATTTTAGTTTATTTTTAGTGTGAATGCCTGGTTTTTGGTTTTTCTTTTAAGACATTAAATCACTTACTGGTTGTTTATTTTGGGTACAACTAGAAAAGTGTGGGGTGTTGAATTGTAGGCAGAGCTGACTGTTTGGGGTGTCAGCATACCATTCCATGGGATGGGGAGAGTTTGGGTTTTTTTAATGCAAAACATACTCAAGGGCAACTTGGAGTCACTGTCATGCATTGGTATGACTTGAACATTTAAAATTTTGTTTCAATAGGTTTTTTAAAAAATAGAGTTGTGTCTGAAAACCACTCTGCCATCATGGTTCTCTTGTCAGAAGTATGTGCATTCTGTATCACCTTTGGTCAGGTAGTCCAGCTTTCCTGATCACTTTGTTATGTGCTGTGAAGGATTGAACATTTGTGTGTTGTGTGTGCGAGACATTAAATTGTGAATTAGAGTAACAGCTTATCTACATTTGAAGATGACGGTACATGATAACATCCTTTAAAACATTGCTTCCAAACTTAAAGCTGGAAAGTCACTGGAATTAAGAAATGAATAGTATATACATGTCATTTTAGGATTTTGGCACATGCATTAAGAATTGTGTACAAATTGCTCATAATATCTCTGTACTGATCTCAAAACAACCAATAAAATGCCAGTTACAAAAGAAAAAGATAAAGAAAAAAAGAGTTACAGTCTCAGACACCCACAGGGACAGTCTACTCTGTCCTATAGGTTTGAGATGTGTCATAATCCATTCAATAGCATGAGTTTTATTTAATATACGTGTCATTAGTTTGGCTTCTCTAGAGAACCCAGCCTAGGACAACATCATAGTAGGGATAAATGGATATCTCATTGCAGTTCCAGTTGCATTTCCTTAATGAATCTGTTTAAATATCTTTGCATTTGGCCACTTGTATATCTTTTGAGGTCAAATGTTTATTCAAATTCTTTAAACAATTTTTTATTCATTGATTGATTTGTTTTTATTGCTGTTAATGTCTAGGAGTTCTTCATATATTATGAATACCAAACCTTTATTCCAAACATTTTCTCAGAATATGAAGATCTTCTCTGCACGTTGTTGATAAAGCTCTTTGATTTGCAAAAATTTGTTTGCTTTTATGAAGTCCAGTTTAACTATTTTGTGTCTTGTTGGCCATACTTTTCCAGTCTTCTGTAAGAATTTATTGTTTAAAACCAAGGTCCCAAATTATTACACCTATGGTTTTTTCGAAAACTTTTACAGTTTTTCTTTTACTTTTTTCTTTTTCTTTTTTAAATTTAGAGGAAGTTTATTCTGTTTAAGTTCTTTTGGTTAAATCCTAATGATTACCAAGAGGCACGAGGAGACTTTTGTGGTAAACAGATATGATCATTACCTTAATTATACACACAGGTGTGTGTATGTGTGTCAAAACTGTGCATCTAATTATAGAACTGAAACCACATTATATACCTTAAATATGTATAGCTTACTACATGTTAATTATACCTCAGCAACGGTGTTAAATAACTATTGGTTGAATGGAATCATACAGATTGTTCTCAGAAAACCTACCTCAAATGTATGATTTCTGTTCCACATCTCACAATCCAGGAACTAGTCTTGGCATGATTACTCTCTTGAGGTCCTAGAAACAGGCTAAAGACATACGCAGTTTTATAGACAAGTAGATCTTATCTGGTCAAGACAAGGCATCTATAAACATTCTTGACAAAAAAGGTTTTGAGTTTTCATAGACAAAAAAGGAATGTTGTAGTCCTACTTTCTGGGCCCAAAGTGGGAGAAGATGGAGACTAGGAAGCATGTGAGGAATGAATAAAAATGGAGCATGAGGGAAAGCGGCTGGCATTTAGTGATAGTAATAGTTTTCAAGTTAGAAGTTCAGCTGGGGTTTTTGCCATATCGTCTCAGTTTCCCACTGGTACCTTCAGATTGGGTCCTCACAGCATGGCAGCTGGGTTGCAAAGAGTATTCTAAGCTCAGGACAGCATATGCAGACGCAAATCCCAGGGCCGATACTCAACTTTATCTCTCAATAGGAGAACTGACACAGGAATTGTAGCCACCTTTAATCCATCGCAGGAGCCCTAGGGACACAGTGGGTCATGAGTTGCGATACTAGCTGCAAGGCCAGCCGTTGAAACCCAGTCACTCCACTGGAGAAAGATGGAGCTGCTGCTGAAGATTTAAAGCCTGAGGAATTCAAAGGGGGCAGTTCTACTCTGTCCTGTAAGGTTGTTATGACTCAGAATCGCCTTGATGGCAGTGAGGTGTTTTTGTTTTCATGTCATTCCATCGTAGACTAGTTTGTTAGGGGAAAAATTGACACAAGTTTTAGGAGAAGTGGATGTGACACTTAGAAACACACTCAAAAGTGTGAAAGACTCTAAATGGATTAGATGTAGTTTTGAAAGTGTGAAAATATCACTCAGTGCCAGCATTTACAAATCAACAGAAATAAAATTACTGCAAAAGAAATATAGTTTGTTTAACCTGGTGAAGTATTTAATTCAGTTTTTCAGAATAATTTTTGGAATCAATATTTAGGGTTTGCATAGATGTAATATGTAAACTGTTTTTACTCTCTAACATCAGTCTTTTTATCACACTAGATGTGATTTTTCATTTTTTAAAAAAAGTATTGAGTTAATATATTTCATATCATTCTTTAGTTCAGTCATGTCAAACAGTATTGTACGATTGCTACTACAATCAGTTTCCAAACATTCTTTTTCCTTCCTGGACTTTTTGACATCATCAGCTCCCTCCCCCACCCCCCACCTCACCCCTCCCACCGCTCTACCCGCAACCCACCCCCTCTCCCACACCCTTATTTTTCTTGCTGTCCCTATAGGTTCATCAATCCTGGGTTTCATATACCGAAAAACATGTGACACAACTTCAAGAGGGTTATCCCCAGGACATAACACCTCTGAGATACACTCTAATATGAACAAATAGAACACAATACACACTAAGAATACAGAAAAATTTGTCAACCCAATCAGGTCCAGCCTGCATAATAGGGGGGGACCTACTGACAAAGTTTTAACTGTTCAAGTCAGATTTATGCCTTTGATCTTCTATACTCCTCTCTCCCAAGCTCTCTGTTTAGTGACTGCTTTCTTCACATCCCTGTTTTAGGTAGGAGTAGTTCTCCAGAGGCTTATTTCTGATGCAGTTTGTCATCCATTGCCTTCTGCACACCAGATTCTCACAGCTTAGGGTCTGATACTGATCCCTCCTTCTACTTCAGATTATATGGATTCTAATCCTTCGGTGACTGATGATGGTGTGCTTCTTCCATGTAGACTTACTGGACATCTTAGATTACTGCTTGTTTGGAGACAAGCCTTCAAGACCCCAGACGCTATTTTATTGGATAGCCGGGCTCCATCTACTTACTTTGCCACATTTTTCTATAGCACCCATATCTTCTGTGTTCGCTTCTTGAGGTCTCGTGTGAAGCAGGGTCAAGAACTCATTTTTCTTGAGTTGGAGCTAGGATTTAGTGGGAGCCCCAAACCCATTCCTGGATCAATGTTTTGTTTGTTTGTTTTTAATCTGCTTTTGGCTTTCTTTCAAAACCTCCTTGTTAATTTATGGTAGAGTCTTATTGATCTGGAACATAATGATATTCCGTTAATATTGTCTTAGATTAGCACCTGGTACTAATTTTTTAAAGTTCTTTGGAGAGGCATATTGGGCCAATGTATACTAACTCCATATCAGATTACTTGAATCATTCACTAGTACAGAATCAATCCATTCATGGCTAGACACTATGTACACAAACAATGGGGGTTAATTTTCAGGTTAATTTTCAATAATAATCACTGAGAATGTCTGTCACAGGTTTGCCAGAAGAACATATATCTTAATACAGCATCTTGTATTGATAAAGCTTTAATGTAGCAAGACAATATTTGTTTGCCTACCAACAGTTTAACAATCTTGGTACAGCTGTCTTCTGCTTCTCAGACACCATGTATTTTCCAATTTAAGACCTCAGGTAACAATTGTATCTGAGGTAGAATGCAGTCCACCCAGTGGGGTTTCTAATTAGATCTCATTGATGCAGCCTCTGGAGCAGAGGTCCTCAAACTTTTTAAACAGGTGGCCAGTTCACTGTCCTTCAGACTCGTTGGAGGGCCGGACTGTAGTTTTAAAAAAAACTATGAAAAAATTCCTATGCACACTGCACATTTCTTATTTTGAAGTTAAAAAACAAAGTGGGCAAAAACACCCGGCGGGCTGGATAAATGTCCTCAGCGGGCCGCATGTGGCCCACAGACCGTAGTTTGAGGACACTTGGTCTGGAGCATGCCATGCACCTTGAAGATCCAGGATTCAGTGTCCCATCATTCCACAGCACCCAGCCTGGGTCCCCAGGATGCACCCAGAAGTCCGGGTCAAGGTGTCTCATTTGGTGCATACCACCAAAGACATGCCCCTGTAGGGTCCCCAAAAGCATTTTCAGTCATTTTCCCTCCAGCTTGAGGTCAGTCCTCCCTCTTTTCCTACCAAGAGGCATGCATTGGTTTCCCCCCAGACTTGTTTGCACCCTTTCTTCTCTCCTGACTTGTTTTTCCCATCTGTATCCCTCATCCTTCTGGTAAGGCAGTCTACCTGTCCGGGGGGTACCTCATCGTAGATTTACATAGCAACCACTCAGTAGACAACATTCCCTTCTCCTCCCTTGATCACTTGATCCCAACTAATGTGAGGCGCCATCTGGCAAAGTGACCTTCAAAATACTTATCTAGAGTGGATGGTGGATGGTTCACTGGCACTGGTCAGGCTCTCTACAAGGCTGTCTTGCCCCCCTGGCCAGCAGACTGGGTGCCCTACAAGCCTGAACTTGTGCCCCTCCTGTTGCTTGTTTCTGCAGCAGTGGACTCATACAGTAGCTGTTCTTTTGTGCTTGACTAACTTCACTCAGGATAAAACCTTCCAGGTTCCTCTACATCTTGAGATGTTTCATAGTTTCATCACTGTGTTTTTGAGATGTGCAGTATTCCAGTGTGTGTCTCCACCAGATTCTTGTTATTCACTCTTCTCCTGATGGGAATTTAGACTGTTTTCAGCTTCTTGCTGTTGTAAAGTGTGCTGCAATGAACATGGGGGAAGCAAACATCTGTTCGTGATCAGTTTCTTATTTCTTTGTTGTATATCCCCAGTAATGGTATTGCTAGATTGTATAGTATTTTAATTGCCATCTGTTTTAGGAATAGCCATATCACTTTCCACAGTGGCTGTACGTATATACAAACCCACCAGCAGTGAATAAGAGTTCCAATCTCACTACAACCTCTCCAGAATTTGTTGCTTTTAGTTTTTTTGAATTGGGCTATGGTTATGGGTGCTAGACAGTATCTCATGGTTGTTTTTGACTTGAATTGCCCAGATGGCTAGTGAATGGGCCATTTCCTCATGTGTTTATTAGCCATTCGAGTAGCAGCATCCTTTGTGAATTGTCTGTTCAGTTCCCTTGCCCATATTCTCAGAGGGTTATTGGGTTTTTCTTGTTGTAGCCTTGTAATATCCTGTAGAATTTAGTAATTATGCTTTTGTCCATTATATCATTGCTAAATATCTTTTCCCTACTGTTGGGCTCTCTTTTTACTCTTTTAATGAGGTCTTTCAATGTACACAAGTGTTTCATTTTTAATAGGTCCCACTCATCTATTTTGTTTTCTATGGAGTGTGTTTACTTTGTTATATCTGATAGCTCATCTATTCCCTGCACCAGGGCACTTAGATTTATATATTATTCTTTTGAAAGAGGAGCAATTAAGAAGGGATTCCTATTTCCTCAAAATACGGATGAATACATGGATACTTTGAGATTGTGTCAGGCCTATACCTGTTTTATGATTAAAAAACGTATTTAAAGTCTTTACATTAATCCTTAAATATCTGCTTCTGTTTTGTTCATTTTTTAATTTCACATTTATTGTGAGATCATGAATAACAGGTATAATTCATTTTGTAAATTAGAAGTTATTAATTTCTAAGCTTAAATACAACAGAAGACCCTCAACTAAAATTTCAATGTAGAATAATTCTGAATATAAATATTTGATGACAAAAAATTCATGTCTAATAAAATTGTTCAACATGTCAGGAGTTAGAGGGATTTCTGGCAAAATTAAGTTCTAATTCTGATGAAAAGTTATAATAGGGTTATGTTGTTTTTTTAATTGTGTATTAATAGTGTTATAATATATATTTATAAGATGATAAGGAGCCTTATTGGCAGAGCGGTTAAAATGTTTGACTGGTAAGTGGAAGTCCAGCAGTTTAAATCCACCAACTGCTCTATAGGAGAAATATGACTTTGTAAAGATTCACAAACTGGGAGACCTTATGGAGCAGTTCTATTCTGTCCTATAGGATCACTATGAGCTGAAATTTACTTGACAGCAGTAGGCTTTGGATAAGCAAAAAGGGATGAAGAACTCAATCAGAGTTCCTCACTTTGTGGTTATGGTTACCTTCTTAGATCTTAATTAGGCTATCTGTAGACCCGAGAGAAACTATAGAAGCAACACAGCAACTCAGTTCCTTAACCTTTCTGAGATGAGCCCAAGTACCTATCAGGCCCACAGAAAGACTCTGATGAGCAAAGTCCACATCAAATTAAACTGTGATCAAGGTTTCTCAGTAGTGTTTGCCTGGGTTTTCAGTATGTTTTCCAAGGTGTATCTGTTCTTGACCTTTCTGAAATGTATCTGTGTTTGTCCAGGGGGTTCTTGATACCCTTAAATCTCTGAACTCTCAGAATCAAAAGAAAAAACACTTGTATGAAGAGGTTCTTTGTTACTGAAAAGTCACCAGGTTTGTATAAATGATTCTCTGTTTCCCATTATCAACCCTAGCTTGTCCTTTGAGCCTGTGGAATTGCTCATGTAGGTGACTGGAGAGTGCAATGTCTCAGGAAAGAGCGAAGGATGAGAGAAGTTCATGTTGGGTGGTTTAGGATTCTAAGAAATCAAACCACAGAACCAATCTATGTAGAGTACAAATGGAAATAATATCACACCTAAGCGCTCCGCCTCATTTTTATTTGCAAGATAGATTCCAGCAAGTTCTAAAAAATATTGAGAACCTATTATTATTGTCATCAGTTCTAGAAAATATTTGACTGATTTGTTGGGTTGATAACCCAAAGACAGCAGTTCGAAACCACCAGACACTACTCTGGAGAAAGATGAGGCTTTCTACTCTCATAAAGAGTTACAGTCTCAGAAACCCAAAAGTTAGAATTGACTTTATAGCAGTGAGTTTGTTTTATTTTGTTTTTGTATGCTATAGAAGCTTCACATACTTTCATATAATTGTCCCAATATTACAGTCATTTGTTCTTTATTCATCGGTTCCCTTATAGGCTAGGGGCAGATCCAAAATGCATACATAAGTGCAACTAAGAGAAAAGCTTTCCCACTTCTCATCCCAGAAACACAGCTCTGAGCCAGAGCCTTCATCTATGGAATTGTGAGATGGCAATCTTCCATATATTTCATTTAATTATCTTAGGGAAGAATTCATAGAAGCAGAGTCAAGAAATCAAGCAATATACTGCGTTGGGATAATTTGCTGCACAGGACATCTTTACAATGTTAAAAGAGAAAAGTTGTCACAGACCCAATTGCCTAGTGTGCATATGAAAGTTGAACAATAAACAAGGAAGACCAGAGAAGTACCATGGACTTCCAAAAGAACAAAGAAATCTGCCTGGGAGAAACAATAGCCAGAATACTTCTTAAAACCAAGGCTGGTAAAACTTGATCTCATGTACTTTGGATATGTTGTCAGTAGGGGAGCAGTTCCTGGAAAAGGGACATCATGCCTTTTTTTCCGAAAAAGAGGAAGACCCTTGATGAGCTGAATATACACAGTGGCTGCAAGCATAGGCTCAAGGATAGTAATTGTGAGAATGACACAGGACCGAGCAGTGTGTCCCTTGGTTTTCTTTGGGCTGCTATAAGTTGTAGCCGACTCGGTGACACCTAACAACAATAGGAAATGACTCAGTTCCAGTCCTGCAGTCAATAGAGCAACAGGAGTAAGGAGATACATATAATGACAGCTGTTTCTGCCAGCCTCTGTATCCCACGAAAATCCTGTGGTGAAATAAGTTGTTCAAATGAAATCACAAGAGGGAAGTATGCTAATGGTAAAAAAAAAAGATCTGAAGACATGGACTAATTGTCTAAGGTATATAAACCACATCTCTTTTTTGTTTTTCTTATACAATGGTGATATTAAATATTTGTCTCTGTAAGACTTAAATCATTTGCTAAGCATCATGTTCACGAGTATTGTCCATGTGTTGCCATGTTTCAGAGAGCTATAATTGTTTTTTACTGATGCACAGAATTCCATAGCATGAATATACCAGATCTTGTTTATCCATTCTTTTATAGTTGGGGTTTTGGGTTGTTTCCATGTTTTTGCTATTGTGGGAATTGCAGTAAACATAGGTGCACGTATGTCTGTTCATGTTTTATTCTTAATTTCTTTGGGTATATACCCAGTAGCGAGATTGTTGAATCATAAGGTTCTTGGATTTGCATTTGTTTGAGGAAGTGTCATACTGATTTCTATAATGGTTGTATAATTCTACAGTCTCACCAGCAATGTAAAATCATTTCTATCTTTCCACATCCTCTCCAGCATTTGTTATTTTATGTTTTATTGAATTTTGCAAAAAATATCAGTGTGAGATGATATCACATTGTTGTTTTAATTTGTATTTCTAATGAACGTGAACATTTCGTGATATGGTTGTTAGCCACCTGTATGTCATCTTTGGTAAACTGCCTATTTATGTCTTGTGCCCATTTTAAAATTAATTTTTATTTTTCTTGTTATGATGCTGTAGTTTTCTATAGTTTATCTGATGTATTATTGCTGAATATTTTTCCTACTTTGTGGTTTCTCTGTTGACTCTTGATGAAGTCTTTTTTTAATCTTCTTCTTTTTAATCATTTTATTGGGGGCTCATACAGCTCTCAACACAACACATCCATCCATCCATTATGTCAAGCACATTTGTCAATTTATTGCCATCATCATATCCAAAACATTTTCTTTCTACTTGAGCCCTTGGTATCAGCTCATTTTGCCCCTCCCTCACCGTCCCTCCCTCACAAACCATTGATAATTTACAAGTAATTATTATTTTTCCATGTCTTACACTGACCATCTTTTGTTGTGCAAAAATGTCATATTTTCAGTATGTCTAAGTTCTTTATTTTGTGTTCTATATTGTGGATACTTTTCATTATGTTCGGTACTGTGTTTATGCCTTATATTAGGAATCATTAAATTGCTCTTCATTCTTTTGATTAATGGTCTTAATAATTGTGTGATTTATAATTAGGTCTTTGACTCATATTCCGTTTGGTTTTGTACATAGGTATGGGTCTTGTTTCATTCTTTTGCAGGTGAAGTTTCAGTTTTTTCCAGCACCATTTGCTGAAAAGGCTGTCCCTTTTCCATCGATTATTTCTTTATAAAAAAAAAAGTGATACCTGTAGGTACTTGGTTGAATGTCTAGGTTTTCAATTCTAATCCTGTGGTCTTGATATCTATCATTGTACCTGTATGAAGCTGTTTTGATTATTGTGGCTATGTAGTAGGTTTGAAATTCTGGGAGTGAAAGGCTTCCTACTTTGTTTTTATTTTTAAATAGTGTTTTATTCTAGGTTTCCTTCTTTTCAATATACAGGGAATTAATCTTTAGGAAGAAAACTTCAACAAGGGTTCGCTGAGCATCTGCTTACACTGCGCTCTAATTGTTGGATGTGGTTATCAAGAAAAAACGGGTGTTTTCAAGGATTTTGTTTTATTTGTATCCACAATGAAAGCTGATGAAAGCAGCAGTCAAGAAATTAAAGTAAGCGTTGCATTAGGCAAATCTGCTGCACAAGACCTCTTCAAAATATTAGAAAGCAAATATGTCCCTTTGAGGACTCAGGTGAACTTGACCCAAGCCATAGTATTTTCATTCATATCATATGCATGAGAAACTTGAACAATAAATAAGGAAGACTAGAGGACAATTGGTGCATTAGGGTTGAATTATGGTGTTGATAAAGAATATTGAAAGTACCATGGATTGCCAGAAGATCAAACAAATTGGTCTTTGAGGAAGTACACCCAGAGTGCTATAGGAAGTAAGGTTGACAGACTTTTGTCTGTTATATTTTGGACATGTTGTCAGGAGGTCCCTGGCAAAGGACCTCATGCTGGGTTAAATAGATGGCCAGCAAAAAAGAGGAAGACCTTCAATGAGATGAATTGGCACAGTGACTGCAAAACTAGGCTCTAACATAACAATTATGAGGATGGTGCAGGACCAGGCAGCGTTTGGTTCCATTGTATATATGGTTGCTATGAGGCAGGGCTGATTCAATGACACCTAACAACGATTATGCTGCCGTAGTATATCAACATCTTAAGAGTTCCATTTCTGAGTTGGCCTAAGTGATGGATCTCTTTCTAGAAGTATCTGAGGTAATTCAGCATTTGAGAGTCTGTGTGAAGCAATATATGCAGAGTAGTGCAGAGGCTAATGGACAGACAGGTGCAGAGGACAGACCATGAAATCAGTGAAATGATAAAATAATTTGAGGTGCTTTAATAGGGGACTGCTAGCCGCAAGTTCTATGATTAAAACCTTTCAGCCACTCTTCAAGAGAAAGATGAAGTTATCTGCTCCCATAAAGGTTTACAGCCTCAGAAAACCTGTACAGGGTCACTCAAACTCCCTGCCATTCAGTCAATGCTGACTCAGCAACCCTGTGACTTTCCTAGACTGTAACTGTTTGCGGGAGTAAAGCCCAGTCTTTCTTAGGTGGTTTCCAACTGCTGAGAACACGAATCACAGCCCAATGTGTAACCACTATGCCACCAGGGCTCCATGTACAGGGTCACTAGAGTGACAATCATCTCTATGGCAGTGTTTTTTTGTTGTTGTTGTTGTTTTTAAAACAGGTTAAACATGGAACAGTTAGAATCATTCAAGTGACCGCAGTTGTATTGAGGGAGATTTCCCAAAGGGAGTTGTGCTTTTAGTGCATCCTGAGAGGTCAAATGTGGTTATTCAAATGAAGAGGAGCTTATCAGAAGTTTACTACAAGGCCTGACTCATCTCCAAAGAAATCCAGTATAGACATCCATTCACCAGGAATTGGCATGTCAGGTAATCTAAATGATAACTGGCCACTTGTAGTGTTGATGCAGTCACACTCACAATAAAACAAAGATGAGTTTCTCGGGAACAATGGCATATCTCAGTACGATATTGTCAGAAATGGCTATTGTAGGAGTTAGCTTTATGAGGTCATTTCGTGAAGGTTCAGAGAGTTGGACTTTTCTTTAGACAGGAGATGGTCAAGAAAGGGGAAATTTTTATATTTTTAGAAAGTGAGAATAATAAAGAAGACCTGAAATTATAATTTTTTAAAGAAACTCTGGTACATATACATTGTTAAAAAATTGAAGCTGAAGAATCCCTAAAAAACAGAGATGAAACTACAAACACCTCATAACATGGATGGGCCTGGAAATCATTATGCAGAGTGAAGTTAGTCAATCATAAAAGGGCAAATATTGTATCAGACAACTACTATAAGGACAAACACAAAGGCAAAGACAGACAACTATTCTCAGGTCATGTATTCAATTAATCCAGTCCCCAGATAATGTGGTAGTGTGTCTATCTAATGATTACTATCTATTTATTGCTCCCTTATTTGTACATCTTAACTACTTCTTCAGAGGAGACTTTACCTTAGCTGGGGTAAGTTGTTTTATTTAATGGGGAGAAGAACAGGAATAAATAGTTCTTGCTACATAAATTGTCCCACAGTCACCCCAAATTAATAGTTCTACAAGGGTGATTAGTGAATTTCAATGGGAATTTGTGACCAAAGGAGGGGAGAAGTATCTATATTTGAGAAGGTGATTTAACTTTTCTTTGTGGGTAAACCAAGGAGGAACAACCTGCCTTTGGGAACATGATTCACATTATTTATATAGACTCCCAATGAGAGCATCTGACCCATACGAAGTTGCTGATCATGCTTTATTGATCTAATTTATTTTCGGTCCTCAGGGACCCCGGCTACATGCTATAGGGTACCTGGATTTTAGATTTTATCTCTTTGAGGTGTATAGCATACTTCAAAAAGGACATCAGAATTATATAATTTGGAAACCCTACTAAGGGAACCGGACTTTACTTTAAACATGTCTCTTGCATATTAGAGGAACTGAAATGCTCCTTTGGACTTAATACTTAAAACATCGTAGTGTGAGAAGCAGCAGAGGACTGTTATCCTAAGATCATGGATTTGGAAGCCAGTGAATTTTGGTTCTAACTTCTTGGTTTGGGAATTGTTGAATAAGTGTCAATTTAAGACTACCATATACTTGCTGTTTTCATGCTCTTTAGTTTGGGTGACATGTCTTATCCCTGCAGCCATAATTGTGCTTTAGTGAATGAGCATTATTGAAATGTTTGCCTTTTGTGTACAAGTGAACATCCCATATACTTAAGTCTAAAAACTTTCATATCTTGTATATGAACATTTTTCTTTTCTCAATAGTACTTTAAAATCTATACCATTGGCTAGATTAATGATACTATTATAATTACCAACTGTTTCATGGATGTTACTGAAATTATTTCTCAACCAGCTGCTACTGTTGCTGGAAAGTGGACATGGGATGCATGTAAACTCTAGATGAATGAATTGGTTTTGAGCTCATCCTTTATCACAGGTTTAAGTTTAGAACAATTAATTCTTACAAATGTGGCATTGTTCAATACTTGTCTTCAATGAAGTTATCACTGAAGATATGGGTGCTATATAAAAATGTGATGAAGAATTCAGATAGATTCCGGCTATCTTCTTAAGTGAGATGTCAGCTAAATCTACACGGAAGAAGCACATCAGCCCATGTGATCCAACGAGTGTAAATAATAAAACCCAAGATCAGTGGAACAAATAATAGTGGAGCTTAAATTCTGAGCACCCAGTTTGCAGAAGGCTATGGATGAAAGTGAAGGCCCAAAATCCATTTACAGAGTTCCCATGTGGCTTAAGCCTTCATTGAACTCCCTTGGACTATTGACCAGGGATGTGAATAGTCTTGCACTCAGGCAGAATGCTTTGGAAAGTGAATTACTACAGATGTAGTTAGGTTAAAATTTAACACCTTATCATCTGTGCTCTTTTGACCCAGTTTTAAGTTGTTCTAGTTTCTATGATCTACTGCTTTATTTTTGGAGTGAGGTTTTTGTTTTATTTTGTAGTTGTTGTTGGGTTTTTAGGGTAACTGGTGGAGTAGTGGTTGGTTATGCATTGGGCTGCTAACTGCAAAGTCAGCAGCTCTGTGAGCAAAAGACAGGGCTTTCTCCTTCTGTAGAGTTACTGTCTCAGAAACTCACAGGGGCAGTTCTACCCTGTACTATAGGGTCGCTATGAGTCACCATTAAATCAATGGCAGTGATTTTGGTTTTACATGATTGGCTTTTTAAATATGATTTTATGTTTAAGAAATCCATGGCAGGTAAATTCATAGAGACAGTAACTGGATTACTAGTTCATTGGGATTACGTCAGAGGAAATTGGAGGATAATGGAAAACCATTAATAAGGGTCTCAGAAGGAAATAAGTCTTCCGAAATAGGTGTGGTAATGCTTGCACAAATCTCATTAATATATTTAAACCATTGAATTGTATGGTACATGCACTATGTGCCAATAAAACAGTTAAAAATAAAACTATAATTTTGAAATATTAGCCAGTAAAAGTAAATATTTAGTTATTTCTGTGTTTTGGATAATGCTCTTGTTTTAGTCTTTGCTCAGACATAATTATAAAGCATTTTTATTTGGCTTCATCACAGTAATAGAATAGCCTTGCCTAATGTTGGAATTCAGTGAAATGTTTTACGTCCAAAAGGAAAACACCCTAGCCTGGTAACACCATGACCTCGGTATAGTACCAGGCTAGCTGCTGGGTTGACACTGTGTTTGCCACAATAAGTTCAAGCATAAGAACGATTGCGAGGATGGGGCCATACAGGACAGTGTTTTGTTCTGTTATCCATAAGGTCACTATGGGTCAGAACCGACTTGATGGCTCCTAACAATAACAAGTTGCTGGTTAGCAGGAGCTATTATTCTTTTTCTTCTATGAGTTTAATATATATATTATATTTCTACCTGAATAGGAAGTGTCTGAACTCTGTAACTCAAGTCCATCAGAGGAACTGGGAATGCTACCTCCCAATGGCCACCTTCTAATTAGTTCTATATGGACTTGGAATAAACTCGTATTTGTAAAAAGGAACAAAATTAATATGGAAAAAATGAATAAGAAGATATAGGAAGTGCTTTAAACCTCATGGATGGTGTTTATGCTACCCTCCTCACTTTCCCCTTTGACTATGGTCTTCCAGGGTTTATGCTTGTGGCCTTCGATGCCTCTGTTTGGTCATGTGTATACAGGTGAACATGAAAAATGGGCATGTCTATTAAAGCATTGACAATGTAGCTTTGAAGCTCAGGAAGGGGGAGGTTGGGTAAGAGATGGGTTCAGGTTGGCAATGATTGGCACATAGGAAACACTCAAACACTGTAATGAATAGAAAGATGAAATAGAAAGATGGATGAGATGAGTGAATGGATGGCATACTTTGGGAGATAGCATAAAGTGAATGTAAATGTTTACCTCTTCAGGGTGTTTCCACCCAAATTTATCTTTCTATCCTTCTTTAAAGATAATACATGATATTTTGTCATTGCAAAATTTATTACTGTCTCTTGAATAAAAATTTAGATATACTAGTTAACATTACAAAGATTCCAGTCTGAGTATCACTGAGCTTTGCTCAAAACTTTTGGCAGTGCATATACTACAATTGCAATAGAGATGGTTAGCAGGGCCTTGGTGTCAAGGATGGCACGTAAATTTTCGAATTGTTTAATAGTTTTAAATAGGCGATGAAATAGTTTAAATTATCCTAAAAACACACAAGCATCCGAAGATAAACTAAGCAACTGGGACTTCCTGAGTATCACAGAGAAAGGAGGTTGGGAATAAGGGATCCCTGCCTAATCACTAGACATAATTTTCCAGAAGCTGCCTGAACAGGAAAATTTGCCAGTGCATTCAGAAACCAAGGAGGAAGAAAATTCAGTTTATATTGTCAAATTTTAGAGTAGTTATTTACCAGACAAATATGAGCATTTTATTGCTGTTATAAAAAGAATGTATGCCTAAACTAAAAAGTCCACCCCCAATCGACTGCCATTACTTATTAGTAAAAACAAAACAACACAACACATGCGGTAGTAGCCCGAGATGGAGTCAAAGGGTTAGGATGATTTAGGTGAAGTGAGTTCACATCCGTCGTCTAAAAGTGATCTAAAAGAAAAGCTGGATTGTGGTGTGTGTGTGTTTTAAGGCTTCTACATATCCTAGGATATATACAATTCCTTAAGATGACTAACAAGAAACTTACTATCTCCCTAGCCTCTTTGGTCTTGTGACTCCTCATTTAATCACCCAAAGGAAATTTGAACCCCAAATAAGACACTATTTTCCTGCTTCTGTATCTTTGTCTATTATGACCCCTCTGCTAGGAACACATTTTCCTTTCCTTCTTCATTTATTAAATAGGACTCATCCTTTCATAGATTTCTGCTTAGATGCCATTTCTTTGGGGAATCTTTTTTGAATGTTCTTTCCAAACCATTAAGCTACCCGCAGCACCCTTCATCACTCCTATTTTAACCTTTAATCTTATGCAATTGACTTTTTATTGATTCATTTTCTTCGTTAAATTGAGAACTATTTGTGGAACAGAATCTATGTCCTCCTTCTTCTCAAGTTCCTACCTAGCATGAATATGATGCTCAGCTCTGATTTGTTTGATGCATGCATACACATGTTTTCTGTAACTGCAATGCTTGAAAATGATTTTTCTAATTCAGTAAAAGTGTGCCAGTCCCTTCTACTCAATTTAGGATATATCTCGGAACCTAGGTGCTTGTTTTGAATATTGTCTTTTATACACTTGCCTATATACTGATTTTATGTTAGGATGAGCATGTGTATTTCAAATCAAGCATATAATAAAAATCCCAAACTTGTTTTCACATAATATAGATATTCTAAACTATTATTTACTCAATTCTGTTTTGAATTATCTTCCACAGCCAATTGTAAGGTTTAATATTTATAACATAAAATTTCCTCTTACTAGATCCAGCATTTTATGATACATATAATACAGGATCACATATATGTATATATGAACCTGCATTAAATATACAGACTTAAACACCTCTAGGAACCTTTATCCAATTCCAACTAATACACTATGGCCTCTAATTAAAATAAACTTAATTTTATGATAGGGTTAACATAAATTTCTTGACAAAAGTATTTGTCTTTAAAGCTTTAAAATGTATTGTTCTAGAACAAGCCACTGATAACTTCACCAAGACTGTAATCAATACCAAATTGCTGTTCTCCCAAACCATCCAATCCAATTTAAATGGTTTTCATTTTTTTTAAATTGCCATATTTGACTGAGTATAAAATTATTTGCTGCTATTTTCATGAACGTCTGCATTTATTTATATTATTTTGGAAAGATCACAGTAATTTGGTATATCTTAGTTAATATTTTTATCATATATAATTTTGACTCCCCCCAAACTTCAAACACAAAACAAACTTCTGAAAATAATATATCAATTCTAAAAATGTTATCAATTTTTTGAGTTGTGCTCAGAACAAAGAGATCTGACTTTTTTTTTTTTAAGGCTGATAGCCTACCTTTTCTATAATGGTTCTTCTTTTCCTGTTCCTTCACCAGTACACTTAATGTGTTAAAAATAAGGGAGGTGATATTATAGCACCTTATAACAAGCATTTTCATGGAAGAGAGTTAATGTGGGGGCCACCTCAATATCCCTGGGACTAGTCATTCAACCAAGTATGAATCCAACCAACCAGATTAGACTTTAGCTTCTATTTAACATTTGATCCAATAACAAAGGAAACAACAACAAAAACCCTACAAATTATTAAATATCTTGCCTAAATACAGTTAAGTCATTTCGTAAATTGATTTACTTCTCTCATAGGATTACTATATCAGGGAGATACTCTATTTTCATTTTCTTTCTCTTGATGACTTTGTGTTGGATTAGAATGGCAGTTACACAAACTCACACAACAAGTTGATGGCACACGGAGACCAGACCTAGGGCATTTGGATTCCCAGGCCATTCCTCTTCTTACTATATTGCAGTGGTGACTCAATGTTTACAGGAGGTGCTTATTGATAAAATGGAAAAACATCAGAATCAAAAAATGGTCAAGTTGAAACAAATGAAAGGTTGAAAGTTTTCCTTTTTCAGTTTCAAGTATTTCTTTTGTCATTTCTATTGCCTAAAACTGGGCTCAAGTCTGCATAGTAGAGCTTTATTAATTAGGATGTAGAAAAATGCAATCACTAAAACTATGCATACTGAATTCCCTAGATGTCCTAAGTACAAGATGCCCAAATATTACCCTCCCACTCCCCAAATAAAACTCCTTTACATACGACAGTATGTAGAAATTAGAACACTTTAATATAAACATTTCCAGAATATAGACTGATTTTATAGCAGTGCCTTTTGAAAGCTTTTCAAAACTATACCATCTAAGTTTATTATTACAACAGTTTCACTTTAGACTTTCAGAATTAGAAAATACAAAAATATACTGCCAGTTAGATTTAATAAAGGAAAAAATCAGCATAGATTACTTCATACATTTTCTTTGGAGAAAAACACAAAACGTAAACAGCCAACAAAAATCACACACCATCAACAGTAACATGAACCCATACAAACCATGGATTCTTCAATGTCGGGTTAAATATATCATTTAAAATAAAGAATCTCCCATGGTAAATAATGTACTACCACAGCAAGATTGAGAAAGACAATTAGAGATACCCCCATTGAGGGAAATTACATCACATGTAAGAAATATGGAACTTTTTAAAAAATAACTTGAGGGAAAGGCATATTGAATATAGTGAACCCTCGCCACTTCGCGCTTCGACTTCCGTGGCTTCACTCTGTCGCTGTTTTTGCGTAACAGCGCATGCTCTGTCATTACTGCCACTGATTGGCTCATACTGTACACGCTTGATGCCATAAATAAAATAATAAATAATAAATGATAATTGTAACGTCCAAAATGTTTTACTGTATTTTCCCTTTTTCGTTTAATAAATTGGGTAATACGAGTGTAATGGTGACTAAAGGGTGTTTTTTCATGTCCTCTATGCTCTAACTACGAAAATATTTGATTTACAAATAAGGAATCCTACTTCGCGGAATTTCATTTATCACTGTAGGGTCTAGAACCGATTAACCGCGATAAACGAGGGTTCACTGTACTTTGACTTCACTTGACTCTTAGAAGTTTCAAGTACCAATCCACCTAAGGCAAATCTAATAATATGAATTTCATCAAACCTCAATTTAAAAAAAAAATCAACATTGGGGTACCAGAACAAAAAAGTTTCAAAATTCAAGAATACATTCACCCCAGAGCATTGCCCTTTCCATTTTTCTTTAACAGGTTTCTCTTGTCTTTTCTGCCCTTGTTGTTGTTGGGTGCTACACAGTTAATTCTGACACTTGGCAACATCATGTGACAGCACAGGACTGCCACAAAGAGCTTTCCTGGATACAATCTCCATGGAAGCAGATTAACAGCTCCAGCGGAGCTGCTGGCTGAGTTTCTGCACTTATGTTCTTCTTTGCAGAAGCCTGGCTTAGACTTTAAAAAAATTTTTTTTCAATTCTTAAGCGTTCCTGAATTGATACTGATTATATACTCTTCTTCATTTCTTCAGCAGATGCTCCTATCTTTAGCAAAATCCTATCTTAACTGACTTCTTCATCCTTGGGTAAACAACGGAAAAGTTCAAAATCCAAGAATAGACTCATCCCAAAGCATTTCCTCTTCTGTCTTCTCTTCAACGTGTTTCTTTTTCTCTTTTCTGTGCCTATGTGCTTTCTCAGAGGCTGCACCGTGGCTTTTTTTCTTCTTTCGATGCTTAGGCTTTCCTGGACTAACACAGACTTCATCCGCTATCCCTTCCTTTTGTTGGATATTCTTGTCTTCTAAATTCGCACCTTCAAACCTTCTTTTTCGTTTATGCTTGGACTGCTCCTTCTCTGTCTTTTCTACTCCCTCTTCCAGATGCCTCCTTCTCTTTTGATGTCTCCGTATATGACCTGTTTGATTGTCACTGGCATTGTTTTCTGGGGAGGGGTCCTTGTATGATTCCGATTCTATATAGTATGGACTAGAGTCACTTTCCTGTTCACTAAGGCTCAAGTGTGCTGATTTTTCACAGTGTCTGGTGAGTTGATAGTTTATAGAGTCTAGTCTTTCTTTGCTCTCTTGACTTGGCAAGCAATGAGGTAGCTGGTTTTCTATTGTTTGTGAAGTATTGTGTGATTCTGTGCAAGCCTGAAAAGTCTCAAATGGGTACTTTTGCTCGCACATTTGATGGCTAGGTCTAAAATCTGTCATTTCTCTGTCCCCATGGGTTTCCACAGAGCGATGTTCGATCTTTCTGAAACATATCTTTGGTTCTAGTCCTCTAGCTTTCTGCTCTTTGATGTAATCTTCAAGCTCATCTTGAAAAGTGTCATATGTCCTCTTAGAAGGAGTTAGTGGCCTATATAATTTGTTTTCCACTGGTGAAATTGCACATGGTTCTTGGTGGGTCTGGAAAGGTGCAAATGATAATCTTTGTTCAAAATATCTATGCCTAGGTCCAGAATCAATCACTTCTTTGTACCCATAGGTTGCGATAAAGCTATCTTCCATCCTTATGAAACAGGGCTGTGGTTCTAATTCTTTGCCTCTCTGCATTTTAATGTTATCATCCACTTCGTCTATGAAAGAGTGAGACCTCTCCTGTGAATGAGCTGGTAAATACTGAAGTAACTGGTTTTCCCCTGCTTGAGAAATATTCTGTGGTCTTGGGTATGTTTGGAAATTCTCATATGAGAATCTTTGCTCAAACACTCTATGCCTTGGTCCAAAATGAAACACTTCTCCATACCCCCGAGCTTCCCCGGAGCTTGAGTCCATCTTTCTGAAACAAGAGTGTGACTCTAGTTCTCTGGCATTCTGCACGTTGATATCCTCTTCACGTTGACCTTGGCAAGTCCCTTGTGTTTTTGAATTCTTCACTAGACTGATAACAAGGGTTTCTCTGGAAAAAAGGATGGTAGAAAGTTCTTGTTATTAAATTATTTGGAATATTTTCTTTGTTCTCAAAATAGTGATCTCAGAAACTCTCAGAATTTTTAAAGATCACCTCAATATAAAAGCTCTGAATCATGACTTTTTATGCCAAAATAGCAGCAGGTAGTCAAATATCTCTTAGGGACTTCAAAATTTTTTCACAAAAAAATTCTTAAGACTGGAATTAAAAGAAGAATGAGTATAAAGCAGATGGTATATCTGATGGCCTTGTAGTACTAAAAATGTGAGTTCTTGGTTGGAAATATAGGTGAGGACCAAAACTATTTAATATTCTGATGGATGGCCAATGAGCCCCGGTGGCACAGTAGTTAAGCACTCAGCTGCTAACCTCACAGTCAGCAGTTGGAACTCACCAGCCTCTCTGTGGGAGAAAAATGCAACCATCTGCTTCCACAAAAGTTCCCATTGCCATGGGGTTGGTTCTGACACGTTGCAACCCTATGTAGGTTTTCCAAGAGTGCAACTCTTCCAAAAGTGAAAAGATGGGGGTCAGACCTCCTGCTCTTTCTCCTGTGGAACAGCTGATAGGTTGGAACTACCTGCTTGACCTTGCAATTAGCAGCTCAACACCTCACAGCACCACGAGGGTTCTCTTCCTTAACAGTTACAGCCTTGGATACCCTATGCAGCAGTTCTACTCTATCTATAGCAGTGGTTCTCAACCGGTGGGTTGCGACCCCTTTGGGGGTCGAACGACCCTTTCACAGGAGTTGCCTAAGACCACTGGAAAACAGATAAGTATTTCACAATATCTAATTACATATTGTTTTGTGATTAATCACCATGCTTTAATTATGTTCCATTTGTAACAATGAAAATACATCCTGCATATCAAATATTTACATGACAATTCATAACAGTAGCAAAATGACAGTGATGAAGTAGCCATGAAAATAATTTTATGGTTGGGGGGGGTCACGAGAAGATGAGGAACTGTAGGAAAGGGTCACGGCATGAGGAAGGTTGAGAACCACTGCTCTATGGGGTCATGGTAAGTCAGAATTGAATCGATGGCAATGAGTTTGGGTTTGGGTTTTGATGGATGGTCTGACCTGCTTGTCACATCACCTTCTGAAATTTCCACTAGTCAGTTTCTTGTATACATTTACAAATGTGACAAGTTATTTATTTGGGGACACTTTGAGTCTTCTATTTAAAATCTAAATAAAAATTAATTTGGTGAGTAAGACAGTTTAGCTCCCCCCAAAATGTAAACATTTTCTACTAGAATGAAATAATTTAACAGGAATACTTTCATTGGAGAAACAGCCAACCAAATACACAGCAGTTAAATCCCTTTCTGTCTTGCTACTGGGCTTGCCTAGTCTTTAATTTTCCTTCCAATCATCCCTCCATAAAATAACAGAACCGGTCGAACTAAATATTTAATGAGCTTTTATTGTGTACCAGGGCCAAGCACCTAACACATAGTATTTCATGTCATTAAAACAACCTTATAACAGTTGTCCAGAGTTACATACTTGTTAGAAAGGTGGGTCCATATTCAACAGCAAATAATTTTGTTTTAACTTTTTTATTTCATTGGGAGAATGATGCCCACAGACTCCCTAAAACTAAGCGAATCTTCCAAGGATTCTCCGAATTTATATGATTACCCTGAGAATATCACTTTAACATCCTCCAAAAAGGAATAATGCTGTCTGATCAAGAAGGGCACCAGCAAGCCAGCTCTGCCAATACATAACAATGCCTAGGGTATTCACTGGAAGATGCTAGGATATGCGACAAATTCAGAATCAATTCATAAAGAATTAATGCCTAAAGTCTGTACAATATATGTAAGGGTACTTGACAGAGGCGCTGGTCTTTGGTGTTATAGAAACATTTGCGCAACAATACATACCTGATTTGATGTTCATTTCCTCGCATATGGGACCGGAACATTTCTGAAGATGTAAAGATAATACTACAAATATGACAAATGTAAGGTCTCATATAAAATGCTGAAAAAACAGAAAGTTCAAGTTCAGATGGTCAGTAGAGTACACTGAGAATCTCATGATGTTACCATTGGAGGGTAATGAAATTAGCCTCTTTGAGCTCATGCCTTCTAACTTAGAGTGGAGAATCCTTTCAAGTTTATCACATTGCTTCTGCAGACATGATTCCTTTCCTAAGAAGTTACTATCTTCCTGCTAGCATTGCTACACGGATGTCCACCAGGCACCTGAAATGTAACATGTCCAAACAACCACTGCTTCTTAATCCTTCAACAAACAAAATTCCTTTTTTCAGCACAACCCACCTTCTTCTTTACTGCCAATCCAAACCCCAAAATAAAACCAATAAAAAGTATATTTTAAACTCTCTAATCTGGAATCACTGTAGTGCATTAGTTTACCCAAAGTAATTTCAACAGACAGATATGGTTATAAGATAAAAACCAATTGTTGAGAATGAGGGGGGTCGGAGCAGAGACCCAAAGCCCATCTGTAGACAATAGGACATCCCCCCACAGAAAGGTCACAGGAAAGGGATGAGTCAACCAGGGTACAGTATAGCACTGATGAAACACACAATATTTCTCTGGTTCCTTGAGGCTTCCTCACCCCCCACTATCATGACCCCAGTGCTGCCTATCACTTTGGACTAGACCGGAGCATGTGCACAGGTACAGATGAGAGATAAGCGCTCATGACACACGGAATCCAGGCACAGGAACGGGAATAGCGATACCAGAAGGGTAGGGGGAAGGTAGGGAGAGGAGGGGAGGAAGGGGAAACCAATCGCGATGAACGAAAAATAATCATACACACCTCTCCAGGGGGATGAACAATAGAAAACCATGGGGGAAGGGAGACAGCAGTCTGTGTAATATATGAAAATAATAATAATAACTTATAATTTATCAAGGGTTCATGAGGGTGGGGAGGAGAGGGAAAAAAAGAGGATCTGATACCAAGGGCTCAATCGAAAGTAAATGTTTAGAAAATAATGATGGCAACATATGTAAAAAAATACTTGATACAATTGATGTATGGATTATTTTAAGAGTGGTAAGAGCCCCCAATAAAAAGATCCTTTAATAAAAATAAAATAAAACCAAAATAAAAACTGAAAGCAAATTTTACAGCATTACTAACTGCCATTTCATAATGAATCAAATACTGTAGAATAGAGACCCTATATAATCTACCTACATATTCTGCTTCTTCGGTAGAATTGGAAGCAGGAGGTCTATTTCTATGTTCTTAATATCATCATCCTCTCATTTTCTCTTTGGTTAGAAAAAGCAAATTAAGAAATTTCATAAGCCAAATATAAAAAGAATTTTATCCAAATAAAGAAACCACAAAACTGAGGATATTTTAAGGATAACCAATTTTATTTTATTTTAAATCCTCCAACAATCTAATAATTTAAAGACTAACCAAGGGCTATTCCCAAAATGTGCGAATTACTGTAAAGAAGAAAGGAAGATGTCAATTTTGGAGAGTTTGAGAACTGTGCCCACTCATGAGATGTACTCTATTGTGGACCCAGAAGAGTTCATTAGGTTTTACCAAAGCCTGAATGAATGATTCTTCAGAATTATCATGTGCTCTGACTTCATGGTCACTGAGTTATTTTCTGATTATACTTTGGTTTACCAGATTTTCTTATATTAAGAAGAGAATTCCTTGGATGACAGACACAAAACTTGAAAATCAGAAATATGCCCATGTCTCCTCCTACCATTAAATAAATACTAGTTATCAACATATTAAATTTAAACTAAAATGTTTCTCAGACCACTTTGATAAGGAATACATGAGATATTAGTTTAAAATATAGATTGTTAGTCCCCTCCCCTGAAGAATATAGTTCACTTTGTCTAAGATAGAGCCAGAGAAGCTGTATTTTAACAAGTGATTATTATCAGAAAATTGGGAAGAAATATAAACCACCTATCTTCCTAGTTCATTGGTTACTTATCAGCCTCTTCAAAGTTTGTTTGTGGTTAGTGAGTCCCTGATTCGAGACTGGTTGATTTTGAAAAGTATGACATCCTATATAGCAAAGTAAGCATTAAATCCAGGATCCTACATCCTCAGAACAAGCTTTTCCAAGGAGAGTATTACTATCCAACAGCATAGATTTTGAGAGCACTAAAGTTATAAAAGAAAAGCAAGAGTCCTGGTTTCCCCCCTACATCAATGGTTCTCAATACTGGTTACACATTAGAATCATGTAGCAAACATCATTCATTTTGAGGCTCCACATCAGAATTAAATCAGAATCCCTAGGTGTGGAAACTAGAGTTTTGGTACCTTTTTAAAGCTTAGCAAATATTTTACCGTGGAATCATGGTTGATAAATAGTGCCCTAGATAATAAAACCAATGATCTTTATTTGATGATGAACTTAGATTGTAATTCAGAGATTTTTATATTTGTTTAGTGCTCATAATAATAAAATTCCTCCAAAGTTGATTCAAAAATGACGTTGAAGATAAGAGTATAATATGGATAATTTAGGGGTTTTGAAATAGCTGCAGTCACATATGAAATAGCCAAAAGCATTTCTTAAAAAAATGCAAAAGGGGGACAGAGAAAAAAGTGCTGTATACAAACACTCCGGCGGTGAGGTCCAGGTAGTATGGCAGGGGCCAGACCAAATCCAGGGGTACATATGGTAGCCAACTATAAAGGAGGGAGGGGGAGGAAAGGAGAAAAAAAGAGATGTGTGGCAGGAGAATAGGGCACTGACCCACCCAAGGGGAGGATACTATTTGTGTCTCTACAGGGAAAGAGGGACCAGACTTAAATCCAGTGTTCCAGGAAGTGAATGCAGCATGCCGGCATGGAGAGGGGAGCTAGTGGAGGGGCCTGAGGGCTTGGTCCCCATACCAGCTACATGGACAACTGGCCCTCCACCCAGAAGAATTTACTTTAGAGGACAGCACTGAAGCTGCAGCTAGCGGAGAGGGACATGTCTGATCAGAGCAAACGGGAACAAATGAATGGGGAGGAAGAGAGAGTGGAGCACATCCTAACCCACCAGGCCTGGAGGACGATATCCCTGCTCTGAACAGCCAATGCACAGAGTGGACCATATATGGCTGATGACACTGTGAGACACGACGTCCCTCGCTGACCCATGGCCCTACAGGGGACAACACTGGAGACTCAGTGTTGAGATTGGCCCGGACTGACCCCACAACACAGAGGCAAAACACTAAAGGTGTGCGGCAGAACAATGAGGGGAGCAGAGCAGGGAGCTCCCGAGGGAGTGCAAAGGATAGACTCTGGGGCCAGAGCATGGCACCCCATCGAACTTTACTGGAGGACAAGCCTAGAGGTCAAAAATCAGACCTTGATATATTTACAGTTTTTTCTTTCTTTTGAAAATTTTTAAATTTTTTTCTTTTTTTAAAATTAATCCATTATTTTATGGTCATTGGTTTTCTTTTTTGTTGTCATTGTTGTGTTCTCTTTTGTCACTTTGTCTTGCTATGCCTTGCTTTTTGGTGCATATTATTATCCCTACAGATCTACCTAGATAAGATAGGTTGGATGAACAGTCTGGAGGAGAAAACAACGGGATCGATGGTTCGGACATGGGAGAGGGGGAGGCGGGAGTAAGGAGGTGGTGTTGACCAACCCAGGGACAGGGGAGCAACAAGTGATCCAAAATTAGTGGCAAGGAGGGTGTGAGAGGCCTGGTAGGGATTCAGCAAGGGCAATGCAACCGAGAGAAATTACTGAAACCCAAATGAAGGCTGGGCATGATAGTGGGACAAGAGGAAAGCGAAAGGAAATAGAGGGAAGAACTAGGAGACAATGAGTATTTGTAGAGGTCTAAATACAGGCATGTACATATGCAAATATATTTATATAGAATGTTGGGGAAATAGATCTACGTGCTTATATTTATAGGTTTAGTATTAAGGCAGCCGATGAACACTGGACCTCCACTCAAGTACTTAATCAATGCAAGAACCCTTTGTTCTATTAAATTGGCATTCCATGATGCACACCTTCCCAACACTATCCCTGAAAACAAATGGGTGCATAAGCAATGTGGTGAAGAAAGCTGATGGTGCCCGGCTATCAAAAGATATAGCGTCTGGGGTCTTAAAGGCTTGAAGATAAACAAGCAGCCATCTATCTCAGAAGTATCAAAGCCCACATGGAAGAAGCACACTAGGCTGTGTGACCACGAAGTGTAGAAGGAACCAGGTATCAGACATCAAAGAACAAAAAATCATATCAGTGGGTGCCCACCTTCCTGATATGATCGCTGAAGACAAATGTGTACATAAGCAAATGTGATGAAGGAAGCTGATGGCGCCCGTCCATTAAAAGATATAATGTCTGGGGTCTTAAAGGCTTGCATATAAACAAGCAGCCATCGAGCTCAGAAGCAAAGCCCACATGGAAGAAGCACACCAGCCTGTGTGACCAAGAGGTGTTGAAGGGATCAGGTATCAGGCATCAAAAACCAAAAAAGTCATATCATTGTAAGTGAGGGTGAGTGCAGAGTGGAGACCTAAAGCCCATCTGTAGGCAACTGGACAACCCCTTACTGAAGGGTTTCGGGGAGAAGACAAGCCAGTCAGGGTGCAGGGTAGCAATGATGAAACATACAAGTTTCCTCTATTTCGTAAATGCTTCCTCTCCCCACTATCATGATCCCAATTCTACCTTACAAATCTAGATAGACCAGAGGATGTACATTGGTACAGACAGAAGCTGGAAACACACGGAATCCAGGTCAGATGACCCCCTTCAGGACCAGTGGTGAGAGTGGCGATACCTGGAGGGTGGAGGGAAGGTGGGGTAGAAAGGGGTAACTGATTCCAAGGATCTACATCCTCCCTGGGGGATGAGCAACAGAAAAGTGGGTGAAGGGAGATGTCAGACAGTGTAAGATGTGACAAAATAATAATTATTTATGAATTTATGAAGGGTCCATGAAGGAGGGAGAAGGGGGGAGGCAGGGGGAAAAGTTAGGAGCTGATAATAAGGGCTCAAGTAGAAAGCAAATGTTTTGAGAATGATGATGGCAACAAATGTACAAATGTGCTTGACACAATGGATGGATGTATAGATTGTGATAAGAATTGTACGAGCCCCCAATAAAATGATTTTTTTTTTAAAAGTATTACTGGAACTGTGCCTTGTTGACTATTACCTTAGCACTTGATTTTTTTTTTCACATAGAAATGTTCCTGACCTTTTTCTAGGCTACAGACCTCTTAGAATAAAAAAGAAAAGACTTTCAATGAGAAGGAGTGACACATTGGCTGCAAAATTGGGCTCCTGTAATTTAGCAATGGATGTGAGGATAGCAGAGAATGGAGCAATGTTTTGTTCTGGTATACCCAGGGTTTCTATGAGCCAGACCAGACTCATAGGCACCTAGCAACATGATGAACAAAATGTAAACCCTTTTTATGGTGCCAAGGTCAACGTTCCTGGTGTAATCCTCCTAGAACCTGCCTCCACTATGATTCCCAATCTCACTAGTCTTCTACCTCAGCATCTGCTCCTTGACCCTGTCAAGTTTCACTGCCCTTGGTCTTGCTAAGATTGTTTATTTTTGAGTTATGTCAGAAATGCAGGATTGTTTGCATCTTGTACTTTTCAGAATCTTCCATAACTTAACACTTGTAGGATCCACTTTTCTTATCCTAGCCCTATCTCACAATTTCCCAAATTATTTTCAGAACACCGATTTAGGAAATGCATGCAAAAGGATCACTTTTAAAAATGCCACTAGGGTTCCACTTAACACATGCACGGCTTTATACTAAACCAACTAAATACCTGTGATAAGTGGATGGCTGCAGACAAATTTACTGATATACATGTCCTAGTCTCATTAGGGTACCTTTAAAAGGCAAAAGGTAGTTTATGCGCCATGAGAAAATGATTTTGAGGTCAGGGCTAATGTCAAGTTTTTAGCAAAACTCAACGGGACATCCTCCTAAATCATTGAAGCTTTGCAACAAGTTGATAGGAATGTGGTCCACATAGAACAACAGTTTTTAAATGGTTTGAACTTTTAAAGGAGGGTTAAGAAGATCTCAAAATGAAGAGAGGAAAGAACTAAAAGCTTGTCTTAAAACAAGCGAACGACTAAGTGAACCATCAATCAAATCCACATGGAAGATGCACACCAGTCTGTATGATCCAAAGACTGAAAACAATAAAATACAAATCTGAAGGAGGGAGCCAGCTTAAATTCTGAACACCCAATTCGCAGAAGGCTATGGATGATGGTGGAAGCTCAAAATCCACTTTCAGGGTTCTCACATGGATTAAACCTCCAGTGAATCAGTGAATCCCCAGTGATCATAATCCAGGGATGTGAATAGCCTTACTATCAGACAGAGAGCATTGTAAGGTCGATTACAGCAGATGGAGTTAGGTTAAATATAAGGCCTTATTATTTGTTCTCCCCTTGATTCATTTTAAATTTGTTTCAGCTTTTCATATTTTCTGCTTTCTTTTTGACTGGGGTTTTTCTCGGTTTTGTTTGTTTCTTGTTTTTGGTTTGTATGCTTTTCTGTATATGAAAGCCAGGATTGGTAAGTCTACAGACCCAGTAACTGTATTAATAATTATCTCAGGACATGGAAGGAGAGGATGGGAGCAGATAGGAAGTTAACAAAAGTGAGTAAAAGACAGAACAAAATGTTCTGAAATTGATGGTGGTGGTGATCTCACAATTCTTAATATTACTGAACTATTAAAGGGTATGAATTATGTGCCAATAAAACTATTTTAAAAATACAAGAAAGACCATTATCTGAAGAAACTGACTAAAATCCAAAATCTGGTAAAAAGATGAGCACGGAATTACATCAATGAAATGGTTGGGATCTCACATGGTTTGACATTTTCAATTCTAAGCTAGTTCTTGGACTCAGCAAGTGTTGGTTAGATGAGTGCCAAAAATTCTGAATGAAATCAGCTGGCTCAGAGAGTTGATCTTTCCATCAGTCTTTTAAAGGAAGTTCAAAGCTAACGAAGACAACTTTATGAAACCAGAGAAAAGTCTTGGTTGTAACTATACGATCCAGGAAATAAGGTTCAATCAAAACAGTGACTTCCAATATTCACATTTTCTCAGCTTTTAAAGATGTTTTAGTTCTGAAGACATAGTAAATGAATGTTATTTAACTCTGTGCCCTGTGTCTAATCCTCACTGTTTTCTTAAACAATATTCAGTTTTTAATACGTATAAATGTACATCTCATGTATTTCAACTTAAAAATCCTAACCATATCCTTCTTATCTCAATAGTATTTCAAATTCTCCACCATTGGCCAGTTTAATGATACTATTACTAGGATTACCAAAGGCTGCATGGAAGTTACTTGCATTACCTTTCAAACACCTGATAAAACTGCCACTAAAATAGAACAAGGATACACACAAACCCTCGATATGTGAATTAATTTTGAGGTCCCACTTTAAGTCCTAGCCAAAAACAATCAGTTCTTATGATATAGCCCTGCTTGATAAATCACTGAATATATGAGTCTATAGCAGTGTGGTGAACAAATCAGATGGTGTCTAGCTATCAGAGAGAATACTATCTGCGGTCTTAAAAACTTGTCTTAAAACAAATAGCCATCTAAGTGAGGTGTTGGCTAAGCCCACAAGGAAGAAACAGATAAACCTGTGTGATCCAAGGATTGTAAATAATAAAATTCAAGACCAGAGGAGAGAATTGTATTAGAGTTTAAATTCAGAGCACTTGCTTTTGCAGAAAGTCCAAAATCCATTTGTAGGATCGCTACAGGAATTAGGCCTTCATTGAATTTCCTTGGACCATTCACCAGGGATGTGGATAGCCTTGCCCTCAGAGAGAGGGCATCAGAAAAGGAATTGATGCAGACAGAATTAGGTTAAATTTTTAAATCTTAGCATCTGTTTTCCCTTTCGACCGATTTTCAATTTACTGTATTTTATAAAAATTATTATCTTCTGTCTTTGGAATTGAAGTTTTTCTGTGTTTTTATTTTGTTATTGTTGTTGGGGTTGGGTTTTGTATGGTTTTCTTTGTATGAAATATAGTACAGGTAAATCTTTAGATATAGTAAGCAGACTAATAGGTTCTTAGGGTTATGGCAAGGAAGTTTGGGAGAAAATAGGGAGCTAATAACTTTGAGTATAAAAATGAGGGAAATGATTTAAAATTGATTGTGGCAATGATGGCACACCTTTTATATATTCAAACCATTGAATTATTTTTAAAATGCTAAATTTGTAGTGAGAAAAACAAAACAAAACAGTGGCTTCCAAGGGTAGCTACTGGGCCAGTTAAATACATGGCAGAGAGGTCAGCTAAGAAGGTAATGGCGACTGGTTTGGGGGATTCCAAAGGGTTAATATTGATAGACGTTTCTCACAAGACACAGGAAAATCATGGAAACTTATTAGGAAGACGTTTTCAGAAAACTAAAAACTATATTGTGAGAAAAACCCCATAAGGTTGCACTGAAAAATGTTTTTCATTGTGACAGCTGTTTATTCTTCAAGGGAAATAAGGGCTGTTCTACAGAAATTTCATTGGGAAACCTTAACTCATTAATCCTACATCCCTGATCTTGTCCCTTCAGAATTCTTTTCATTCCCCAAATTCAAAGAGCCTTACAAAGGAACATTATTTGGGTCCCTCCAGGATGTGTAAATTGCCATTCTAATGTGGTATAAATCAGAGGGAATTGGGGCGGGGGGGGGGGGCGGTTACCAAAATAATAAAAAAACAACTGCCATCAAGTACATTCTGACTCATAGTGACCCTAGAAGGCAGGGTAGAACTGTCCCTGTGGTTTCCAAGGCTGAGAATCTTCATGGGAGATGACAGCCTCATCTTTCTCCCGACTAGGGGCTGATGGGTTCAAGCTGCTGACATTTGGTTGGCAGTCTAATGTATAACTGACTATGCCACTAAGGCTCCTTGGAAGAAGTATTAGAAGGATGGAACTATTGACTTCAGACGTGTATAGACCTAGATGGAGGATATGTCAGAAACTATAGCTTTATATTTTGGGATTTTTGGCTTGTTTAATAAAAGTTTCCATGATGTTGTAGTAACGATCTTTTAGTTATTCTTGCATTAATAGTCTAATCTGAGCCTTATAATCTAATTTGGGCCCCACATTGGAATTAAATGGGGGAGTTTTACAAAGATAAAATATTGATGCCTATATCACACAGATTCTAATGCAACTGATTTAATGGACAGATTGAGCATTAGTATTTCTAAAAGTTCCCTATATGATTGTAATGTGTAAACATCACTGAGAATCACTGGTATAAAGCCTTAAATGGGGATAAAGACAAGCGAGAGCTATATATGTTAAAATGTTGCTTAATGTGTGATTTCTCTTACAAAAAACATAGAAACATCCATGTAATTGATTTAAATTGATAGAAGAAAAACATTTTTAAAAACTAATATTCACTGATATCTATCTTTTTTTTCACTTCATCCTCATTCAATCCTGTTTAATTATTTTAATTTTATATCTGAGGAACCTGAAGTGTAACTGGGCTAGTGACTCAGAACATATTAGTAAATCTATGCTAACCTTTGTATATAACACTATCTTTCAATAAACAATTAGCAAATAAGAATTGAGATAGAATTAGGTACTAGTTACTCTACAAAATATTAAGTATACTGAAGAATAAAGTATAACTCCTTATCTGAAGGAGGTGAATTCAGTTGAGGGGTTATAACAAATCATTATTAATGTATAGTAAAGCCTATACAAAATCAGAGAAATGGAAGACTACCAGAATTAGAAAAATGAGGAAATTGGTGGTGGATTTTGAAAAGCAGAGACAAAAAAAAGCATGATTTGTTGAATTAAAATAATCTGTCTAAGAAACACTGAGCACCAATGTGCTAGGGGTACATAATGAACACAACAGCCAAGTTCTCACAAACTCAATGTTAAGAAGCAGATACATGAACAGACGATTTCAATCATATTTGTTAAAAGGTAAGTGAAGTATGCATAAAGAATATGGTAGTCCAAACAAGCAGAAGCACTTAATTACTGAATGGTGGCTTGGCTCAACTTGAGAGAATTAAAATTAGGAAATTTGAGGAAAAGAGTTGAGCAGACCACTGTAGGCAGAGGGAATGGCATGAAAAACAGTTTATAGGAACTTCTTGTTGTATAATACAAAGAGATCAGATGGGAAAGGTAAAAAGGGATCAGACAAAAAAGAGGCTTATATGTTATTCTAATGAACTTAGTCTTTATTCTGTGGGTTGGAAATCCTCAAGTGGTTTAAGCAGTATGTGACGTGGTGCGTTTTACAAAGATCTCTCCTCTGCCTACAATCTGAAGGATGAAGAGGGAACCTAGAAATAATGAGGTCAGAGTTTTGAGACAAATATATAGGAAAAGCTGATGAAGGCAAGGACTTGAAAGACCATCATAGGGATAGAGATAAATATCAATATTGGACCAATCTCTAGTTTAAAAAATGGAAACACGTAATGACTGATTGAATGTGGGTGATAGAATGGGGAAAAATGAATCTAAATTAGTCTAAGACAACTCCCAGCATCCTAGTTTGACAATGAGTGGGTCGTGGTACCATTAACTGAAATCAAAACTTCAGAACAATTGCTTCTGAGTAGCAATAGTGAGTGTGAATGTGGACCTATAAAGTCTGAAAAGTTAGTGAGACTTCCATGTAAAGGTGTCCAGCAGGCAATTACATGTAGGAATTTGTAAGATATAAGGGAAGTCAGAGATTTTGGAGATCAATATGAAAGGAAAACCATCAGCATTAATAAGAGCTCTTGTGGACAATGTATGGATGAAGACAGAAATAGTAGTAACATAATGATAATATCTTGGATAATGAGGAAGAAGAGTCCAAGAAAAGGTCATGAAATAAAGACAGATGTGTAAGGATGAACAAGAGTAGCGTCAAAAGCTCAAAGGAAGCATACATTTTCAAAGAGGAAGATTGGTGAATGGAGTCGTATTCAGTAGAGAGGTCCAATAACACAAGGGCATTGGATTTGGAAATGGGTTACCGAGTTGGGCTGCTAACCACAAGATTAGCAGTTTAAAGCCACAGCCATTTCATGGGAGAAAGATTTACAGTCTCAGAAACCCAGAGAGGCAGTTGTACTCTTCCCTAAAGAGCCACGATGTGTTGTAATTGACTTAACTCTGTGAGTAGTAGTTTCGGTGGGATGATTATGTGGTAGACCTACGGCTGTGACCCACACAAATGACAGTGAGTGGAGGAGGAATGGATAAAAAATGAAGACAATAATAAGAGATTATACTTGTAAAATACACTTAGCTAAGAGATGGAGGGGAAATTTTGGTAACTAAAGGAAGGGAACTCAATTTTAAGGGAGGATATGATCATGGCAAAATATTGGGTAATCCACATTTGATGGTTACTTTTTTTTCTTGATGAGCTAAGAAAAGCTTGTCTGAAGAGTATGAGGAGAGAAAGGCAGGAGAAGAAAGTCTTAAAGAATATCAATTTATAAACTATCAAGGGCTCATGAGGGAGGGGGGAGCGGGGAGGAAGGGGAAAAATGAGGACCTAATGCCGGGGGATTAAGTGGAGAGAAAATGTTTTGAGAATGATGTACAAATGCGCTTTACACAATTGATGTGTGTATGGATTGCGATAACAGTTGTATGAGCCCCTAATAAAATGTTTAACAAAAAAAGAGGGGAAAAAAAAGAATAGCACAGGTTTTAAATCTTTGCTGAAGGAAAACCAGGGAAATGATTAAGGAGGACTAAAATTAAAATTAAGTTGTATATCAAAACTCTGTAGAGTTACCTTATCTCTGTACCACCACTACCATCAGTTGTCATCTAATCAAGAACTGTGCTCCATTGAGTTTTCAATGACTGATTTTTTTGGTCAAAGGATATTATTAGGTGAGGTGCCTCTGGGTGAACTTGAACTTCCAACCTTTCATTTAGCAGCCAACCACGTTGACTACTTGTGCCAACCAAACACTCCATTCAATCTCTGGTAAAATATGAGAATAATCCAGGGTTGACATCTTGCTACTAGATATTAACAGAACAATAAGGTATAGGCAAAAGCCTTGAAGAAGGTTGTTATAATTATAGTGTCAGGTGATGGTAGTGGAAATTGAATGGGAGAGTACAGAACATAGAAATATTTCTAAGAAGACTTGAGAAGACTTAGTGATGGGTAGGATATAGAGATCTGAAGAGTCAAAAACACCTTCAAAGATTCATGCATAAATAATTGTATTACTGGAAAAGACAGGAAATGTGGGAAATTCAGGTTCATTTTAGAAAAGACTATTAATTCAGTTTTAGGTATATTAAGTTTTAGGTGAAGAAAACGTGCAAAAATATGGCAAGTAATTAGTTTAAATAAATAAATAAAATGAATAAAAAGTATATATATACTTTAGTCCCATATCACTAAGGGAGCCACTCCTGTGCTAATGAGAACTGGGGCTGGGTGAGGGACATGAAGAAAGCAGTGAGGAAGACGAAGAAAAAGCGGAAAGATATATGATATGGGGAGAAACAAAACACAGCAAATGGAGAGTAAGGCAGAGATAGAAAGAGGAAGAAAATGGGTGAAGAGAAAAATAGGATGGTACATATCAAATTATTTTTGTAGTGCCACTTACTCACATGTAGTATGGCAAGTTGCCACTGTTCATTTAAACTCTCATAATCACAATACCACTATTAAAAAATTATCCACTTATTTTTAAAATATCTACTACTCCCCAAATGGACTAGTAGATAAGGCTGAAAAGTTACCTTTTGAGCTTTAGCTTCAGAAGTTAAATAAAAATGATCTCAATTAACTTTTGCTGTTCATCAGTCCACACCCAGGGCGAGATTTTAACCCAAACCTACTTCCTTGACTCTAATAGGCTTGGAACTTCAGACCAGAGTACTAAAATGGCTCTCCTTTCAGAAGTGACAAGAAAGTACATACTTCTTAAAGCTGACGCCGTTCACATTTACCCAATGCCTTTAAACTAGAAGCCACTTATTTCAGATACCCTTAGCTCAGCAGTAGCAAAAGCACCCTAATTGTTGGAACTTTGTTAGCCATTTCCCCAAACATTTACCACCTACTTCCAGAAACCTTACCATTTGTATTTCTACACTTTCCTAAATAAACATTCTTTAAAATTATACTTTAAAACCTAGATCTCTATATAGCATTATGTTGAATAACAAGTAGAAAACCGACATAGTCCAAGTAAAGAGTAATTTTTCAATAAGTAAAAAGAAATCATGTTCAGGTATTCCCATATTGCATTAGTCTCTACAGCGGCAGGTCTACGCTGTGCCAGTTTCGGTCTTCAACACTGGAAATGAAGATGAGTTCAATGAAGCGCCTTCCTTTCAGCGACCTTACATTATAAAGAGGGAAAACATGCATGAAGAGCTAGTGAAGAGTAGTCGTGAAGGAGTGCAAAGGTTCCAAGAAGGCAGCATGTTAAAGAATTAATAGGAAATAATCCAAATATGAATTATGTGGGGCTATTTCAGGCCAAGTGAACAACATGAACAAGGACACACTGACAAGAAATAGGGAAATGGCTCAGGAAACCATGAGCGATTTGTTCTTACTAACCCACATAGAGTGTGGGAGGAAAGAGTTGAGGATAAGCCTCGGGAAGGTAGGCAGAGACAAGATGGTAGAAAGCTGAGGGACTTAGAATTTTTCCTTTAAGCATGGAAAAATAGTGAAGGATTTTAGAGCAGAGGAATGACATAGAAAGATTTGTACCTTAGGTAAAATACTCTAAGCAGTAACATTAAGGGTGGATTTGGAGGCAGGAAGAGTGTTTGGGAGACTGTGTAATATCCAAAGACACCACTTCTCAAAACGTCTTGTATGCATACAAATCACTCAGGTTCTGAGTACGTTTTGATTCAGTAAATCTCTGTGTGTGGAGCTGGGGTGTGTGTGTGTGTTGCTGAATTGTTAATCTTATATTAAATTCTCAGCTGGTTCATAGAGTAGCACAGCTCCAGGAATGAGCTTGAGGACCTAAACTTGTGAAAGAGAAGCAGAGCTACTCACCCAGTGCCATTGAGTGGTTTCCAATGTACACTTGTGACCTTAATGGACAAGAGTTGAACTGATCCCTAGGATTTCCAAGACTGTAGATCTTTATGGGGCCAGACAGCCTCAACAAGAAATCTCAAATCTGCCCATGGATTTGAAGCACGTACTTCATGTTTAGCAGCCCAACACTTAACCTATTGGATCACCAGACTCGGATAGGGATAGTAATGTTTAGTAGGTAAAACAGTCATGTCTTAAGGCTTAATGAGATACAGAAAATAAAGAAGGTGGTGATGGTGGTGGATTCAAGTTAATTGCAGGTCTCTACCTTGAACAATTGTGTATTATCGCCATCGACTGATTTAGAGAATACTGGAGGAAGGTTTCTTGTTGGGGCTGTCACGTAAACACCAGGCTGCTAACCACAAGCTTGGAGTTTCAAACTCCTTAGCCCTGCTCTGCAGGAGAAAGGCTGTATGCTACCACAAAAATATACAAAGCCTCAGAAATCCTATATAGGGTTGCTATAAATCAGAATACATTCGATGGCAAGTGGGTATTGGGGAGGAAGCGCAAGCTTGAGATGAGAAAATCTTGTATTCAGTTTGGGACAAACTGCATTCGAAATGGTCACAAGACCTTCAGCTGATGCAGTGTAGTTGCCAATTGGATATGTGAGTCGAACATTTTACAGAAAACCCACCAGCATACAGATGACAGATACAAGAAAACAAGGGAATCAATTAGATCATGTGTGCAGAGTGAGAACAGTGTGTGGAGAATGGAATTATGGAATAGATACACTTAGGTAATGAATTAAAAAAGAAAAAGCCCACAAAGAAAACATGAAGAAGAAAAGAAAAAAAAAATGAACCCCCTTCCCCCGAGAAGTTATTTAAAAGGATGGCACTGAATCCACAGCTCCGGGAGAAGGATATATCTGACCAGAGCACACAGGAGCAGATGACGGAGAGGAGGAGAGACTGGAGCACATCCTGGCCCACCAGGCCTTAAAGACGATGACCCCAATTAGAGCAGCCAGTCCACAGAGAGGACCACATGGCCAGCCCCACTATGAGACATGATGCCCCTCACTGACCCATGGCCCTG
>NW_022103942.1:839473-873155 GCF_000313985.2 Echinops telfairi | reverse complement strand
AATGAATGTACAAATGTGCTTTACATAATTGATGTATGTATGGATTGTGATAGAGTTGTATGAGCCCCTAATAAAATGATTAAAATTTTAAAAAGAACTGAAAAAAATGAACCAAGACATAAGGCCTTACATAACAGAGCTTAGAGAAGGAAGGCGTAATAATAATTTTCACATGAAGCAAAGAGGTGTAGTAAGTAAAGAGTTGAAAAATAACAGCAAGGAGAAAAGAGAGGAGTGCAAAAGAGAATATGAAAAGGGAATAAAAATGAAGTGCATGTGTGTGGTGGAGGGCGGGGAGAATGGGGGAAAAAGAAGGTTAGAAAAGCAAGTGTATTACTCCGATCAGTGTCAGTCTCTATAGGACCTGAGTTTTGACCACTATTTCTCAACTCCAAGACCTTGGATAATCATGCATCTTTTCCCCTCATTTTTACTGATCTAAATAATATATTTCCTCCATGAAGAATTTTTTACCATGAGTTTTCATTCCTCTGAGTACCTAAAAAATATGTGTGCAAAAATCCACATCTATAATCTATTACACCGAAGAGTTATTACCCTAGCTTATATACTTGTTATTTGCATGCAAAAGGCAGGTCTTCAATTTGTATTCCCAAGAAATACTAGAGAAGTACACAATAGACATTTAGATCATCCTTACAATAGACAAAAAATCATCCGTATTCACTGAATGACATAAACATATACTCATTTAAAATGCACCCTTGTGTACCTATGATAAGATGAAACCATGAGAATACTGATACAAAGTTCTGAAATTAATGGGTATAATGAACATTTTTCTGAGTCTTATTTTCCAGAAACTAAACAGAGCTAGATGAACTATACATGCCTTAAATAAACAAACAAAGAAAAAACAATTGCATGGAACGGTCTCCTGATTCTCAGCAACCATTTAAGTCAGAGTAGCACAGCCCCATGGGATTTTTAAGGCTGCAAATCTTTCTGTAAGTCGACTGCTACATTTTTTCTCCTGCAGAGCCATTGGTGGTTCCAACCACAGTCAAACTACCAGGGCTTCTTCTAAAGTCCTTATCCAAAATTCCATGATTCTATGAATACTATCAAGCTTTCTAGCCATAGTAATAAAATGGCATATTAAGAAAATACTAAATTTTAAAAATACAAACTTCCTATGAAAGAGTTTTGTATTATTATGCTGTTTGTTATTTGCATGTGATTCTGTTCTCTTGCTAACTTTAACTCACTACCATCAAATCGATTCTGACTCATGGTGACCCTATCGGGCAGGATGGAACTGCCCCTGTGGGTTTCTGAGACCGTAACTCTTTAGGGGAGTATAAAGCCTCATCTTTCTCCCATTGAGTGGTTAGTGGTTTTGAATTGCTGACCTTCAGGTTAGCAGCCTAACACATAACCACTATGCCACCAGGGCTCCGCTGGTGTTCTCTTATCTTGTCTGTATACTTCCTCCCAGCTTCATTTATTTTGTGCTTTTTTTTAATCAAAAAAATTTTGGACCATCGATAGACTATTAAAGGATGCAGGACAGAACTTGAAATATTTGCTTGGATTACTGAAATCAAAGCACAGTTAAAAAAGGAAAGCATAGTTTTGTCTTTAATCGCACCTGAGGGAGGCTTTGCAACAAAGGGCTTCATGAATGCTGGAGCTGTGGAAGCAGTAATTGGCACACGTGCTGAAAATAATGAGAAATGATAAACATATCCTGGTTGTCACATAATGAGAAGGATAAACATTTATTCAGATATTAGAGTTGCATTAATTGTGAATTACAAGAGAGAAAACTTTAGAATTATTTTAAAACACTATCTCTGGACAGAAAAGGCATCATTATGTGAGAATTGAAGTTTGACCTCAAACTTATCACCAAGACTTTTCCATGGAGGCATGCGAAGGAAGCGATCAGCAGCAAGCAAGGGCTAGTTATATTCACTTGAAGAATCGATGAAAGCATAAATGCTGTTTAAGGATGAGTCTTAAGATTAATGGAGATAAACAGATGGGAGCTGCATGTAAATTGGTTTCTTTTTTGAGAAGAATAGTAAGTCACTTATTTGGTCTAGATTTATGATGTGTCTTCCTGACTAAAATGTATGCAGCTGTTAAAGGCTGTGAAATTAAGCATGCTTTCACAATGCCAACTATTTCATAGCTCTTTCATCTTGAACCCCAAATCAATTAGTTTGGGGGACTGGAGATACAGGTTTTACAAGATGCTCTCTCTTGTAAGGCACACTAATCCTGTCCCTCTCTGGAGTTATGGACAGAAAAACAAATATATGAAAATTATAGAGAATAAAGTTTAAAAATAATTAAGCTTTCATTTATTAAGAAAACAAAAACAAATTTTAACTCTCCCTAACAATTTCTCTATGTATAAATCTGTGACACTGATTACAGTCTTCAAATTGTGCACCCATTATCATTATCCTTTTGTAAACTAGTCTACCACTGTTAACATATATGCACTGTCACCTATGCAACAATTCCACCTTTCCTATCTATCTCACCCCTGGAAGCCACTAACAACTTTGGTTTCTAAATATCTGTCTCTCTTATTTTGCAACTAATTCCACTTAGCCTAATGTTTTCATTGTATTAAGAAATAAGAAAATAAGGCGATTTAGCGGGAAATTAATGTTCATTTTTTTCCATATTAGGTATCAACCCTTTACACCTAAAGTACCAAAGCTACTAAGAATATGATATAGTATTTGCTCCAGAGATATGATTATCATTCTAGCACATAAATTTTTCAAAATACAGGTTATAATTTTCAATATGTACATCTCAGGCAACTTTGGGTCAGAGTTCTCATATGCAAGGGTGGCCCAATATCACTGGAAAGAACAGTTCATATTTATCTTTATCTTTGGGATATAGCACAATAAGTACTTAGTAATTAGTGATTGATGATGTTTGTGGTGTGTGTGTGTGTGTGTGTGTGTGTGTGCACGCGCGCACATGCCTTGCAGCTATCATTAGAAGATTCTATTGTCACAGCTATGTTTTGCTGAAATCATTGGTTTGGACACATTTATGATACAATGTTTTATAAAACAGTAAAGTAAAAACAAAATTAGAGAGATATCAAGGGCAAGAAGTAAGAAGGAATTGACTGAGTTCAGGCTACTTACTGTTGTTCCTTTATAGCCAGATAGCAAATCACTTACTTTTATTTGGATTTAATAAATTCAAAGGAAGCGATCATAACATCTCTTAAAATTCAGTTACAAATTATAAACTACAAATCAATAACAAGGACAGAGGAATTAGCTGATGGTAAAGAAGTGAATGGAACCTCACCCATTTCTGGCTGGAATCCTGGTGGAGATATCTGCTTGCATACTCCTCTTGATTGCTTCAGGTTTTTAGCATGGAATCCCCCCATATAGTGATAATGGGCAATAATTGGAGAGTAAAAGTTTATGTTATAAATACCACAAAATCTGTATCTGTCCACTACTCCACTCTTATGCACCTAAAATAATCACAATCTTGTTAGAAAAAATAAAACACCTCAATTTTTATGGTTATAACATCAACACAGACCACACACTGGAAAATTCATAGGCTGTATCCTCCTTTGCTTATCAGGCACTTTAAATTGATCCTTATACATTTGAAAATGAAACCTAACATGTTGAGCATGGTATTCACTCTGAAAAAGATATAGCCTAACTCTATTTATTCAATAACACAAAGCAAAGCATGACCAATTCACTGCCATAGAGTTGAGTCTGACTCAGAGATCCTAGTGTTTTTGAAACTGTTCATCTTTATGGCAGCATACAGCCTTATCTTTCTCCTGTGGGGCCATTGGGTTTGAACGGCCATTCTTGCAATTAACAGCCCAATGTCTAACCCACAGCGCTACCAGGAATCCCTTAGTCAATAGCATAGTCAATTTGAATTCATTATTTTCTGACTCTGAAGACAGCACTTAAGAACTTTAATATACTTGATCTGAAGCAAATTTATAAAAATGCTCCACATTGCTTTCATATCTATAAATTTGTTAAAATTAAAATAATGCTTCAATTTACAAGCCAATAACTTTGGGGTCCTGGTTTGTGGCAGACTCCTCATTGCTGCCTAACACCAATTTTCTTTTTCATCAATTATAAATCTTAGGCAACATATCTAGCTAAATTTAAAAAGTCCAAACTAGCTAAAAAGACTACATTTCCAACTTCCCTTTCAGCAAGATCTATCCGTATGACTAAGTTCTATAAAGAAATCATCTGAAGTGTTGGCTCAAACTTCTGGAACGATTCCTTAAATGCTGGTGAATGTCTTTCTTTACCCTTCTTCCCTCTTGTTGCTGGAACTAAGATGCAATGGCTGACATTCCAATAGTTATCTTGGATCACAGGGGGACCTTGAGGATGGAAACCAGTGTATTAGAGCAGAAAGACAGAAAATGCCTGAGCCTTCGATGAGATCATGAATTTATCATATCAGCCTGGGAACACCTACCTCCAAATTTCTTTTAAATGAGGAAGAACTTCTGAGTTGAAGCTATTTTGGAAAGTCTTTCTAAACCAGTATATAACCAAATACATAAGAATAACCAGAACGTTGGTATATAGAGAAGTGGAGCTAACATTTCCTGAGAACATACTATAAGCTAATCACTTGATCTCTACAGAATTTTAAATTATGAAATATGGAAAACCACAATCCTATAGAAAAGAACAGCAAATAATAAAACCCAAACCTATCAACACCACTCAGTTTCAGACAATTTTGCTGTATTTCTTTTAGATATTTTTAAAAAGAGGTAAACATTTTTACAGAGATAGCTAAAGTCGGATCTCTTCATGCCCACAATTTCTCTGCCCACTCTCCTTCCCTATAGGTAACCACCATCTTGGATTTGGTGGCTATAGTTTCTGTTCACGTTTTTATTTTTACTACTACTAAGTAAGCATGCAGCCATAAATAGCATTATCTTTTCATTTTTATACAGCTAGAACCATTCTATACATATCTTTTTAACTTACTTTAAAAATCAGCATTATATTAAGGTAATTCAAAAAGTTTTGCAACCGAATTATAGAAACATTAAATAAAAATATAAGAATGTGAAGCTATTGTTTCTCCACATACCCTCTACCGAAGTCTGCCTCTTTCTAAGGTAGTGTTTTCATCTCCCGAACCTTTCCCTGAAGGATTTTTCACGCTTTGACTTACACTGCATCAAAATGGCATTATTGAGTGACTCAAATGGTGTTTTTTTGTAATGTTTTTTGAGTTTGGGGAACACAAGAAGTCTGAAGGAGCGAAATCATCACTGTAAGGCGGATGGAGCAAAGTTTCCTAATGAAATACTTGTATGACAGCTCTTGCTATCTTCCACAAATGAACAGGTACATTGTCGTGATGTGAAAACTTTCCTGAGCTTTTCCTCACCAGTACAGTTCGCGAGTTTCTTAAAACTTCTTCTTTGTAAGCCCTGGTGATTTTCCTGTGTCCTATGAGAAAAATCTATCAAGATTACTCCTTTAGATGTTAAAGGCTTGTTTTAAAGCAAGCAGCCATCCAAGTGAGATGTCAGTTAAGTCCACACAGAATGAGTACACCAGCCCATGTAATCCAAAGACTGTTAATAATAAAGTACATAGTTCTATTTAGCACAAGTAGAACTTGTGCAGCCTGACATTGGGATTAGTGACTCTGATGGCCAGATTTGTGATTCCTGGAGGAAATGTGAGTAATCTCTTTACAGTAAGGCTTGTTGTACATCAGCAGAGCTTCCAGTTCCTTGACGTTGTGGACCAGGAACTTGCAGAAGTCACTGAGCAGCATGTGCTTGGTTTACTTGTTGCTCCCATAACCAATGTCAGGAATCAAGATTTGGCCTTTAAATATTCTCTAAACACTGTTGTCAATGCCGCTGAACTTGTGCCAATTGCATTTAATCTGATTGGTTTCAGAGCCGAAGAAGAAACAGAACTTAAATTCTGAACACCTAGTTTGCAGAAGGCTACGAATGATAGTGAAAGCCCAAAATACATTTGTAAAGCCCTCACGTGGATTAAGCCTCAGTTCAATTCCCTTTGACCACAGACCAGAGCTGTGAATAGTCTTGTCCTCATATAAAGTACATTGGAAGGTGGATTATCCACCTCCTGACCAGCCCAGAAATGGACAATCTTCCTCAGGGGCTGACTTGGGCTGTATCCTTGGTGAGGCTTGCTTGGTCAGAGCCATGCCCTGACTGCCTCAGGAAAGCCTTGGGCCAACCTTATAAGCACCTCTATTTCCTCTGTCCTAATCCTGGCCTCATCCCACTCCAGGAGTCCCACAAGTAACTCTATTATATAGATCTGCTTCCAACCATGTTTATGTGGCAGTCTTTTTTGACATCCCTTGTCCTTTTAAATGCAATGATTCTCAGCAAACCCTTGGGACCTTGTGCTAATGGGCCCCCTCATCAAGATGATTGACTCTGTAGCTGTCTTGTCCTTGTTCCATTTGAGACCTAAGAAATGTTTTCTTTATATATATAAAAATATTATCCCTTTGAAATATCCCAAACCAGGCATTATTACCTTCAGAGATGACCAGTTTGCCTGTAATTTATTTGGCCCAGTGGAAGCCACTGCATTGATGTTTTTTATGTCACTTACCATAATGAGACTAAAATATAGTTGCCTATAAGGTTAGCAATGGTCAAAACTAGATGAAATCCATAAAAAGCAAAGCGACAATTAGGTTTCATTTAAGTAAATGCATGTAATACATTCAGTGACCCAGATACCAGATATGAAAGAATCAGATGATTCAGAAATGTGACACAACATCAAATTAAGAGAAGGAACATTGTCTAAAAAGTCAGAATAAATAATTTTCAGACTTCACGCCAATGATTACTTGGCATGCCAATGATTACTTATGAGGAATTACTACCCCTCTGAGTCTCAGTTTTCCAATCCATAAGGGAGTAAGAACATTAAACATTCCTTCTTCTAGCTCTAGCATCCTATGATTTATCCCCCAAAGCATGACTTGTCAAGTGAAGAATTTGTTTGTGTTCTATTATAGCCTTTGCTTATTGTAAAGGAAGACTCTGAGATTTTCCAATATATCTTGGTTCAGATTATAATATTCTGGTTAAGCATTATAATGCTTACTCTTATATTTACTGTTAGGAACAGGGATACAATGGCTGATGGATCTAACAAGAGGCAGAATGTTGTGGGAAAAAAGAGCTTTAGAGTACAAAACATTGCAGTATTAAATTCTAATTCTCCAAATCAAAGATAGGAATTTTTTCCTTTCTCTGGGCCATTCTCTTCAGGTAGAAAAGTGGGGGAAATACCACTTGCTTCATTATATACTCACAACTATCAAATAAAAGGATTTATGTGGACTTTAAAAAACTGTTTTAAGACCTCATTCTCATTATTTTTAACCTACCTCATAATGAGAGATCTCTTGTGATTCAGACTGTAGCACCACTCCACCACTTCTACAAAAGCTATCTGTAAAATATCCAGCCATTTCTTGCTCAATCCAGGGGACAGCTATAAATAATGTGAAGTAGGACAGAATATCACATTAGTGAATATTTAAAGGCAGTATTTTCATTCTTTGATTAGATTTCACACACTACCTGAAAGATGTGTGCTTGTGAGCCCATAATAAAATAAATTGCCATATTACCTGAGTAATATAATACACACACATCAACGTGAGAAAATTTAAAGGCTTACTCTGTACAATTCTCCCTCATTTTAATCTTCACAAAAAGCATGTATTACTAACTAATTAAAAAAGTTAAAAGATGTTAATTTAAAAGTTGTGTTGACTAGCCCCGACTGCAAGTTTTCAATATCGCTATAAAGGAGCCCGAGTGGCATAGTGGTTACACGTTGGGCTGCGATCTGCAAAATCTGCAGTTTAAAACCACCAGCTGCTCTTCAAGAGAAAGAATGAGCTTCCCACTCTCATAAAGAGTTAAAGTCATAGAAATCCACAGGGACAGTTGTGCTCTCTCTGACAGAGTCGCTATGAGTTAGTATTGAGTTGTTGAGGCCAGTGAGTTTGTTTTGTTATAAAGACTAAAAGGCTTACTTTTAAAACCACATGTTCCAGATAAGAATAACAACGAATTAGCTGCTGCTGGGCTTGTAAATATGTACGACCACTGTGGAAAGTGATATTGTGATTCCTAAAACAGCTGACAATAGAAATACCATACAACCCAGCAATGGTATTGCTTATACTTGAAAGAAATAAATGACAGGCCATGCTGCAAGGCCAGCCTCGATCCCAGGTACATAGACACACCATTCCCCACCCCGCAGAAGAATGTACTACAGAGGACAGTACTGAGGGAGAGGGGTGCTCTGATCAGAGCACACAGGAGCAAATGAAGAGGGAAAGAGAGAGAGTGGATCCCATCCTGGCCCACCAAACCCCGAGGACAATATTCCTGCTCAGAGCAAGCCAATGCACAGAGAGGACCATAGGGCCAGCCCCACCAGGAGACATGACATCCCTCACTGACCCATGGTGCTATGGGAGACAACACTGGGGACACAGTGTGGGAATTGTGCCCCACCACACAGGGGCAAAACACTAAGGGCATGCAACAGAGCAGCGAGGGGAGCAAAGTAATGGAGTCCCCAGGGAATACAAAAAATAGACTTTGGGGCCAGGGTGTGGCACCCCATCAGACTCGACCAGAAAATAGTAGTAAAGGTCAGCAAATGGACCTGAAACTATTTATAAGCTTTTCTTTCTTGTTTTTTGTTATCTTTGTTGTTTTGCTTTGCTTTTGTGTTTATTATTGTTTGTGCATGTCTATCTAGATAAGATAGGTGGGATAAACAATCTGGAGAAGAAAAAAACGTACTTATGGTTCTGGGGGGACATGGGAGAGGGCTGCCAACAAACCCAGGAACAAAGGAACAAGTGATATAAAATCGATGTTACGGAGGGCGTAGGATGCCTGGGGGCCTTGATCAATGGCAATGTAGCCGAGAGGAATTACTGAAACCCAAATGAAGGTTGAGCATAATAGTGGGGCAAGAGGAAAGTAAAAATAAATAGAAGAAAAAACTAGGAGGCAACGGACATTTATAGAGATCTAAATACAGGCATGTACACATGTAAATATATTTATATATAATGATAGGGAAATAGATCTATGTACATGCAATTATATGTTAAGAAATAAGGCAGCAGATGGACACTGGGTTTCTACACATGTACTCCCTCAACGCATGAACACTTTGTTCTAATAACTTGACATTCTGTGATGCTCACCTTCTCAACAGGATCTCTGAAGACAAAATGGTGAATAAGCAAAGGTGGTGAAGAAAGCTGATGGTGCCCAGCTATCTATCAGATATAACGTCTGGGGTCTTAAAGGCTTGAAGATAAACAAGTGGTCATCTAGCTGAGAAACAACAAAGCCCACATGGAAGAAGCACACCAGCCTGTGTGATCACGAGGTGTCGATAAGATCAGGTATCAGGCATCAAAGACCCAGAACAAAAAATCATATCAATATGAATGAGGGGGAGCGCAGAGTGGAGACCCAAAGCCCATCTGTAGATACTTGAACATCCCCTCAAAGAAGGGTCACAAGGAAGAGACAAGCCAGTCAGGATGCAGTATAGCCCGATGAAATCCACAACTTTCCTCCAGTTATTTAATTCTTTCTCCCTCTCCCCCAACTATCATGACCCCAATTCTACCTTACAAATCTGGCTAGACCAGAGCATGTATACTAGTACAGATAAGAGCTCGAAACACAGGGAATCCAGAACAGATAAGACCCTCAGGAGCAATAATGAAATTAGCGATACTAGGACGGTAAGGGCAAGGTGTGGGGGGAAAAGAGGGAACCGATCACAGCGATCAACATATAACCCACTCCCAGGGGGACAAACAACAGAAAGGTGGGCAAATGGAGACAGTGCTCAGTGTAAAACATGAAAAAAATAATAATTTATAAATTATCAAGGGTTCATGACGATGTGGGGGGGGTGAAGGTGGGGGGTGGATGAGCTGATACCAAGGGCTCAAGTAGAAAGCAAATGTGTTGAGAATGATGATGGCAGCAAATGTACAAATGTGCTTGACACAATGTATGTATGTATGGATTGTGACACTAGCTATAAGAGCCCCCAATAAAATGATTTTTAAAAAAGACATGCCATGAACATGATAGATGTACACTCTTCCATGTTCATTGCAGCACAGTTCACAATAGCAAGAAGTTGGAAACTCCCAAATTCCCATCAATATAAGAATGGATTTTTTTTAAAAAAAAGCCTTTGGTATATGCACACAATGGAATACTACACATCACCCACTCCCCCAAGACAAAAACAAAAAACAGTGATGACATACTTCATGACATGGAGGGATCTGGCAATCATTGTGATGATTGAAGTTATTCAATCACAAAATGACAAATACTTTATGAATCCATTGCTGTACAGTTGAACACCGGGATGGGACCAGGCTCAGGCTTTCAGGCCATCCAGTCTACTGGACCGGTTGGTCAGGCATCCCAGTAGAGAGACTGACGGGAGCCCAGTAACCATGTACTCTGCTCTCTATGTATGTATTTTGAAGGCCACTTTGGTGGAGAGTGTCCTCACATCATCTGGGATCAGATTTTCGAGAAAGGGAGAGGGGAGGATGACTGCTTAGTGGATGCCATGCAAAGGCCATGACGAGGTTCGCCAGGACTGGTAGACATTGCTACCAGAGTGGTGAGGAATACTGATGGCAAAATCAAGTCAGTAGAGGGGCAAGAGAGCATGGTCTTGGAGAAGACAATACTCTTAAGGTCCCTAAGGTGCTAACATGTCTGATCCTACGCTCCTAATCAACCACGGTGGTCGGAGTTTCTGTACACCCACTGCGAATGCAGGCTGTGTACTATGGAACTATGGATCTTTAGGTGCTCAACACGCTCCAAAAGCCTTACCAGACTGTGGAAACCCCGGTAGGGTAACTAGTCTCTACCTCAAACACACCTGTAACCTGCGGGATTAAGACTGAAACTACATGGTATATGAAGAAGCAGAAGACAACTAGACCAAGAGTATTGCATTCTGTAGGAGGACAGGCATATACTTACTACCTCAATGCCTTACTTTCTGTATTGAGATATGTATTCTTATGGCAGACCTGTTTCTGAAATTGTCAATGAATATTATTGTATATTTTGCCTGAACACCATCTCCCATTATTTGTGTAAATAGCATCCAAGTATTGCGATATGTAGTTAATCTACACTTATTCAATCACCCCTTCTCAACAGTGTTTTAAAATTAATACATTGGGCTAGCCAATGCAGGGATATGATAGGTAAGATTCTCTACCATAAAATAACAAGGATGTCTCTAAGGTGAATCAGAGACAGATTAAAAAAAACAAACAAACATAGATTCAGGAATGAATTTGGTGCTCACAATGGATTTGGTTCTTACAACATGGCTGTTCTGTGTACTAGACCTCATAAAGAAACATAGAAGATATGGATGGTACAGTAAAGTGTGGTGAGGAAATTAGGTGGTGACCGGCTATCTGAAAAAATTTGGGGGGGTTTTCAAACAAGCAACCATCTAAGTGAGACATCAACTAAGCCCAGATGGAAGAAGCACAGCAACATCTGTGATTTAAGGATAGCAAATTATATAATGTAAATTTGAAAGAGGAAATAGTATTCAGATTTCTTGCTTTTTGATTAATTTTCTCAAAAAGGTCTTGATCTTCTTTTGTTTCGTTTTGTTATTGTTCTTTAAGTGGCATAACATTTCCAAAAATCACTAGTTAATGGTCATTCTAGTGTATACTGTTATATAATATGTAGTTCTTCCATTTAATCCCCCCTCACATTACCTTATTTCAGGCCAGAAATAACTTAAGACATCAGATTTTGATAGATATTTAAGGAGTCCTGGTGGTACAAAAGCTAAAGATGAAAGCTCAGTGGCTCAAACTTACTCTGGAGCTCCACAGAAAGGGCCTCTTATTCTGCTCTCCTAAAAATCACAAGTTTGAAAACCCTATTGGGCAGTTCTACTGTCGTGGTGAGTGGAAATCTAACAACATTGTATGTCTGATTTGTAAGAGAGTTCACACAAACGTTTCATTTTGGCTCCATTCCAACCCTACACATTTGAGATATGGTTTTTGAGGTCCCAGAAACAAATTTCCTACAGCCGAAGCTGAAAAGGATCCCTGGAAGCAGAAATGGTCAAGCACTCCACTGCTGACAGGAAAGTTGGTGCTTCAAACCATCCAGAAGCTCTACAGGAGAAAGAAAGACATGGCAATCTCCTTCAGTGAAGACTGCAAACTAGAAAACCCTATGGGGCAATTAGGCTTTGTCATGTGCCATTAAAATTGACTTGATGGGCACTTAACAACAACAAGCTCACTCACTGCCATCGAGAAAATTCTTGTTCATGGCGACCCTTTAAGGCTAGGATAGAACTGCCCCAGGGGGTTTCTGAGAAGCTAACTCTTTATGGGAATAGAATGCCTCGTCTTTCTCCTGAGGAGTGGCCGGTGGTTTCGAACTACTGACCTTTTGGTCACCAATACACCACCAGAGCTGCTAACAATAATAACTAAATTTAAAAGTGAAAGAGAAAAGTGGTGATATTAGATGGCTTTTAGCCAGGCATTTACAAACAACTCAAAGTGAAGACCTAAAGGGCAGGCAGGCATGCCTTATGGGGTGGGTGTTAAATTAGGGATCAGATGATGCTAAGCTAAGGGTCAGATCAGGTGAGTAGATGATGTTGACTGTGAGGAAGACAGAAACAAGAAGAGCTAATGTTTACTGGGCAATCATTGCATGCCATGAACTAAAATGAATATTGTAGCAAAAATTGGAATTTAGCAAGTGATTCTGATAGGAATGAGAACTGAAGTATAGCTGAAGAAACCTGGGAATAACTATTTTCCTCTTTCTATTTATTCTTTATCCTTTCATTTATGTATCTTCACTTCCTTAATTTACTAGAATATGAAACAAATATATTTTTATTAGATGGTTTTCAAACTTAAGTTTATACTCATTTTTAATTCCAAAAATAGCAAGAATTATAAAAAGTACCAGAGTGAGAAAGACTACATTGCTATCTCAACCTATTCATTAGCTGTATTATTTAAAACATGTTGAACCATTGATCTTCTTATTCCCGAAGTGCCTTTTGTACTTGAATATGCGTGTGTTGCTGATCATTAATTGAAAATTGTATACTTCAAGGAGAAATATAAAGAAGCAAAGTTTTGGGGAGGTCCTTACAGAAGTACTTAACTATCTTAACCAAACAAGAACCCACTGCCACTGAATTGATATTGACTCATAACAACCCTGCAGGACAGAGTAGAACTGCCCCTTAGGGTTTCTGAGTCTTTAAATCTTTACAGTAGCATACAGTGGAATCTGACTCCTGTGGAGCAGACGGTGGGTTCAAACCATGGACCTTATGGTTAGTAGCTCAATAAATGATCAACCAGAACTATCTTTGCTACTTCAGAATAAGATGACTATCATGAGACATACAGGGAAGTTAATTTTAAGCAGCTATAGAGATAATTTCAGGTTGTAAAGACCTAAAAGAGGGAGCCCTGGTGGTGCATTGGTTTGCTAATTAGCATTGTTTGCTAATCACGAGAGTGGTGGTTCAAGCCCAGTAGCCTCCCCAAAGGAAAAAGCCCTTTTCTACTTCTGTAAAGATTTACAGTCTTGAATACCCTAAAGGGCAATTCTATTCTGTTTTATATAGGGTCACTATGACTCAGAATTGAGTTGATGATAGTGGATTTGGATTTATATTTAAGAGTCTAGAGATCAAAAGCTCCCAGTATTTCTTCCTTTTCTCAGTCTTCATTATCTGCAATACCTGGTGTGTGTCCTCAGTCTAAAGCTGGCTTTCTTCAAAAAATTTCTTTTTAAAGGCACACATAGCATTTCTAGTGTTAAGTACAATGTATATGAAGGGGTGCCCCCCCCAAAAAAAAAACAACAGAAAAAAGCTCCGCTGGCCAGAATTTTCATAATATGCATTTTTCCACTAGGGTAGCATCCAGAAACTCACGCTGAGTTAATGCACCCTGTGGTGTCACCTGGGAAGGTCCTCTCTGGTTGCAGTGAATTTTTTCATGAAAGTAGTTTCAATCAAACCTCGTTTTTTATGATGGCCGATTTAAGAGAACAGCATGCAGCTGTGAAATTTTGTTTCCTGCTCAAGAAAAATGCGGCAGAGATTGTCTTGATGTTGAAACAGTGTTATGGTGAAAACTCAAGTGTATGGGTGGTTTTCTCCTTTCAAAAAAAGTGAAATGTTGACTGATGACAATCCTCATTCTGGATGTCTGTCAACTTCCCAAATGGACTAAAATGTTGACTTGTAGTGCATTTGGATTTCATTCCACCAGGTCAGACTGTTAATCAACCTTTCTATTTAGAGGTTCTGAAAACATTGCATAACAGTGAGTGACACCCCCACCACCACCACCAAAAAAAAATGGATGATTTGTGGCGGACAGGGGACTGGTTTTGCCACGACAACAATGCAGCAGCTCATGCAGCCATCTCAGTGCACCACATTTTGGCAAAAACACAATATGTACCTGACTCACCTGACCTTGCTCTGTGTGATTTCTTTTTGTTTCCACTAATGAAGAGGGGCATAAAAGGCAATGATTTGATGACTAAAAGAGGTGAAGAAAAATAACAAGGGAGGTGCTGTCAGCCATCCAATAGATGAGTTTGAAAACTGTTTCCATGAATGGAATCACAGATTTGACGAATGAATTAAGTATAATGAAGAGTACATTGAAGGTGATAAGGTTGCTTTGTAAAAAAAATTTAAACACATAACTTTGAAAAAAATTCATGTTGGGAGGATACCCCTCCATACTTAGTCTAGGTAGTGTCAAAAATATTTTGGGGTAGAATTAGAGTATAATATTGATTATAATTTAGGTGTAAGTAGTTCATTTTCTTCCTCTATACTTTAATAACATGCCCAACCTATAAGATATGGGCCTGTACCTTTTGATGAAATTCAATAAGAAGAATTAGGATAAGTGGAGTTAACAATACAAATAGTTTTCACAGCCTATCAAATGATAAAATCTCAAAGACTGTGAAATATGATTTTACATTTCGTATGCAGAAAATAAACTTATTTGTACATGGTAATGTAAACTTGGGCATATTGTTTAATATTTCTAGAATAGCACTTCTCAATTGTTTCCATTCCCTAGCGTATTTGAAGCTTAGGAGGCACATATGAATAGAAACTTAGGAGGCACATATGAATAGGGGAACAAGGTTTTACACTAGGAATCAAAGTTCAATTTATTGCAACTTGGGAGTGAGATCCTAATATGCCGTGAAATATGGATTAATATATACTCATTGCTGTTAAGTGAATTCTGACTCATATTGACCCTAGAGAACAGGGAAGAATTGCCCTATTGAATTTCCAAGTCTGTAATCTTTACAGAAGCAGACTTTCACATCTTTCTCCTATAGAGCAGTTGGTGAGTTCGAGCTGCCAACCTTTGGGTAGCAGTAGAGGGGTTAGCCACTGCACTCACCACCAAGACTACTTAGGATATACCACAATCTACCCATTGTCATTCCAACTCACAGAGACTTATATAGGGTTTCCAAAGCTGGACATCTTTACAGGAGCAGACAGCCTCACCTTTCTTCCAAGAAGCGGCTGGTGGGTTTGAACTACCAAATTTGCAGCTAACTGTCCAATGCGTACCCAGCAGTGCCACCAGAGCTCCTTTTGTTAGGGTATAAGAGATTAAAATTGCATAACAAACCTGTGGTCATCATAAACTGTACTTTCTCAAGTTTTTCAACTGTTAGCAAAGTAGACATAACGTTAAAGTCTCTTCAACTCAAAACACTCAAAATCACAGCCATCGAGTTGATTCAGACTCATAGGGTCCCTGTTAAAACTGCCCCTATGGGCTTCCAAGGCTATAATTCTTTATGGGAGTAGAAAGCCTCAGCTTTCTCCCATGGAGGGGCTGGTGGCTTCAAACTGATGACCCTGTGGTAATCAGCCCAACACAGAACCCACTAGCTACCAGAGTTCCTAAATATCTGTTATTTCCCTGAAATTAGCCATATAATAAAGTTCTTCAGAGTAAAAAAGGGATGCAACAAAACTATGGCCTAAAATACTAAATATAGTATGGAAATACTAGATATAGTATGTCATATTTGGTCAAACAGATTCAAATTCCATCTTGACATATACCTATATATAGCCTTGAGAAGAGTTTTAACTGCTCTGACCAGTTTTACCTCAAAAGTATAAATCATACAACATCCCTCCCAAGATTTGATGAATATTAAAACTTTTAAAATGTTGAATCTATGTAAGTACATACTCAATTATGGGTTGTTTACGAACCCAGAAGCTTTGGATTTTTTATTTGAGATCATATACAACCACTTTATTTCAAAGTTTGATTAGCTAGTCCACATTTGCTCAACTTTGGCACTATTATCATATTGGGCAAAGAAATTCTTAGTTGTGAATTTTATGCAGTGTAAGTTCTTTCACAGCATCCCTGAACTCTGCCCATAAGATTTCAGTAGCATTCCTCAGTTGTGAGAACCAAAACTCTCTCCAGACATTGCCACATGTCCCTTGGGAGGAAGACTTGACTCCAGTTTGTAACAACTGCTCTAGTCTATAATCATTTCACAAATAAGGAAACTAAAGTCCAGAGTGATTATAGGGAAGAAATAGATATGGGAAGCTAAAATTGAAAAGATTACTCTAGATTCAAGTGGACTTGCAGCAGGAAAAATTCTGGTAACCTAGGGAGAGATGATAGTAATAGAAGAGGAATGATCTCATTTACAAATACAAAATACAAATATGAGGAATTATAACTCAGATTTCATGACATGGGCTTTGCTACAATCTTTCATATTAAAAATAATGAACTCAGCTCATAGCAGAGTATCTTTTTTCCATGACATGCGATGTAAAGAGGTAAAGGAAAGAAGTATACAGGCACTCTTTCTAGCAACCTTTGCTTTGTTGAACTTACTTCAAACAGCTACTGTGCTAAAGTAAAATCCAATCAACTTTCTTTTTTTTAGTTTATTTAATTAATTTATTTTTTAATCGTTTTATTAGGGGCTCATCCGCCCCCCACTATCATGATCCCAATTCTACCTTGCAAATCTGGCTAGACCAGAGGGTGTACACTGACTGGTATCGATAGGAACTGGAAACACAGGGAATCCAGGGCATCTAAAAATTCAATGAAGTATAAAATGCAAATTATCCTGTCTGAAACTTTCTCCTAACTAATATTACTGTTAACACAATGAAATTTAGGATGAAATAGATTTTTGTAACAAATGAGTAACATTTATGAATGAAATCAGAGAAAAATAATGAATCTGTACCTATACTTCAGTCCATCCTAGTTTACGACTGGGAGCCTTGGTGGTGTGATGGTTGTATGTTGGGCTGCTAACTATAAGGTCGGTATTTTGAAACCACCAACTGCTCCAAGGGAGAAAAATGAGGCCTTCTACTCCTGAAAGGAGTTACAGCCTTAGAAGTCCACAAAGCCAGTTTTACTCTGTTCTATATAGGCTCCACATGAGTCAGAATTTGTCAATCTGAGCAAAGGAAACAAATTACAACATTTTCTAGGTGTGGGAAAGCCGCCATTTCTGTATTCAAATAGATTCAAAGTTCTTTGGTTATCCTGATAAAGTGTATAGGCTTCTTTATTCAAATTAGGTGGCTGTACTTTAGATATAAATGACTGTATTTGCTAAAATTAATCAAACTTGCATTTGTTAAATGATTATAGTACAAAAAACCCCAAAATTTTCTCTTCAGGATAACTCAAAAGATGTATATGGCAGGAATTTGCTGTTTGAAGTGTTTAGTGTTTTGCTGGTGAGAATTTCCTACTTAACTGATCTTGATGAAAAAAAAGCAAACATTTCAAGGAATTCTTTGTGCACCCTGTTTCAAAAGAGGGACAGGAATTGAGCAAATCTCAGAAGGGCTAACTGTAATATAAGAAACATAAATTTCAGTCTTAGTTACAGATTTAAAACCAGATATTAAGAAATCTGAGTTCTAAATCAGCTTAATTGCACAAAGAGCACATGCTATGCTAGGTTCTCCATGATTACACTTAACAGATAATATCCTGCAAACATTATTTTATTAAAAGGGAATTTTGTGGTGGTGGGTGATGAAGCATGTCTTGCAAAGTCAAGTGGTACATTATACGAGACTCTGCTAATTTGACAGAGTATCGGAATTCTCCCCCTCTAAACATTTAGGAAGTCCCCAGAGACCCAGAATTTCACTAAAACTTCATATCTACACCTGCTCACATTATGAACATTCATAGCTAGAATATTAACTAATATCTTGAATTTTTCAAGTTATGAGATTAATACCTGTCCTGTGAGGTTTGCAAGTTTTTAGCTATTTTACACTAATAGCACCACCATTATGTTTTTTCTTCCTTGTGCTATTAGTGTAAAATAGCTAAAAACTTGCAAACCTCACAGGACAGGTATTGAGATCTATAGCGTCTGGGGACTTAAAGGCTTGAAAGTAAACAAGCGGCCATCTAGCCCAGAAGCAACAAAGCCCACATGGAAGCAGCACACCAACATGTGTGATCATGAAGGGCCAAAGGGACCAGGCTTTAAACACCAAAGGTGGGGAGGGGGAATCATATCCTCGTCAATGAGGGGGCCGTGTGATGGAGACCCAATGCCCATCTCTAGACAACTGGACATACCTTGCAGAGGGGTAGTGGGGAGACGAGTCACTTAGGGTCCAGTATAGCAATAACGAAGCCCACAACTTTCCTCTGGTTCTTGAACGCTTCTTCCCCCCAACTACCAGGACCCCAATTTTGCCTTGCAGACCTGGTTGGACTAGATGATGCACAGCGGTACAGACGGGAATTGGGAACGCAGGGAATCTAGGACAGAGGAACCTCTCAGGACCAGGGGTGACAGTGGCGACACCAGAAGGGAAAGGGGATGTAGTAAGGGGGAATGGATCACAGGGAGCTACGTGTGGCCTCCTCTCTGGGGGACGGGCAGCGGAGGGGTGGGTGAAGGGAGACGCCGGACAGTGTAATATAAGATACAATAATAATTTATAAATTATTAGGGGTGCATGGGGGAGAGGGGAGGAGGAAGGGAAGGGGAGGGGGGAAAAACGGAAAATTAGAGGCTAGCGAATTTTGGGAATGATGAGGGCAACAAATGTATAGATGTGCTTTACACAATTGATCTATGTATTGTGATGAATTGTATGAGCCCCAATAAAAAAAAAAAGTAAATGTTTAGAAAATTATGATGGCAACATATATACAAATGTGCTTGTTGCAATTGATGTGTGGATTTTTGTAAGAGCCCCCAATAAAATGATATTTTAATTAAAAAAAAAAAAGAAAAACATAATGGTGACCCATGGCATATTAGTAATTACAAAATACAATTGAATTAATAGGGAATGCAAGTTAAATATTTAACATTTACTTTATGTGTATTTAAATTAAGTCTTTGACCTTCATAATCATACTCCTGTTGTGGCTAGCTAGTTCAGGAGCCATACTTTGAAGTTACAAACTGAATTAAGAATCTTTGTCAATTCATTCATTTATTTGAGCTCAATGACTGCTATTTTGACTCAGAATGCCACCAGATAAATGCTATCCCTTCCAATAGGTTAGTAATTGTGAGTGAATCAGCAAGTCCAGTTATAGGAGAGAAAGAATCACAGTTCATATCCTTGCTGAACACTAGTAAAAGGCATGCTTGATCTTTATGTTAAGCCATTAGTTTCACATACTGATATCTAATAAAAAGAGGATTTGAAATGAAAAGTACCCATTAATCTCTTTGCATCCATCTTTTACTTGCCAAATGCATAAAAATAAAATTCTGTTTCCAAATTATTCTTCCTAGATATCAGCATTTTATTCACAATACAAGTGTTATGTGTTTTTAGTGCCTGTAATATGTAAGACAGCACTGGAAGAGAACAGATTTATAATAAACAATGAAGTATGCTTGATCATTCTGAAATCTGACTGGTCATATTTAAAACTGCATTGTCCCTATTTACTTGTAAATAGGGACACACATTATTTATTTATATAAATAAAATAAATTATTTATAAATAAATATTTATTCATATAAGTTTATTTATTTATAAATAAATTAAACATTATTTATTTAATAATTTTTAGATCAAGCCATACTACTGCGATTTTTAATAGAACTTTTTCCAATCTGTGTGTATATTCTGAGCACGGAGCATAGTGCCTGGCTTATACACATACAGGTACCAAATAAATATTTCTTGAGTAAACGAAGGGACAGCTATTTCTTAGGTTTTCTTATGGACTAATTATCATTTGACTTGAAATTTGACTTAATAATAAGGAAAGAGGAATGCATTATTAGGCAGTTGCTACAAAAATGGTTAATGATTAAATAAAATCACAGAAATGTCCTTCACTCCCAAAACAGAACTTATTTAATAATTTCTTATTCTTAAAATAAAGAGGTAAATAATCAAGAGGGCTTTTTTGGTTTATTTTTGCTTTTATCTTTGCTTTTATTTATTTTTTCTCTACTACAATTACTCTGGAAGATAATTTCTGGGTCAATATTAATTTTTGATCTATTGAACATTTTTTTAAAAAAACAGCGATTGAAATATGAAGCTTTTTACAAAATCTCTTGATTTCCTTTACAATGAATTTGGGGTGTGTATGTCTTTGTGTATGTCAAATGTCCACTTGACATTTCTTTTTGTTGACACTTTTTAAGTTTACTGATTAATTTTGAATTTGTAATTCTTGAAAGCTTCTTTTCTTCTTTGCTGGGCAATTTCTAATTTCCACTGACACTTGCTCATTACTAACCCCCAAACAGGTGAGAACCTCAGAAGTGTTAGCTGTTGTTGAAAATGGATCGGTAAATATATTTTCAAACCAATTTTACTATCATGAGTGGACTTGTAGTAATAGGAATCTTGACAATTTTCCTTTGACACTTTTTTGAGCAATCTCCTAACTTGGATGTAAGGCAAACAATTTAAACCAGAAATATCCCCTGAAGTCTTCTTAAAACCAAACAGTAATTCAGCGAAACTAGTAAAAATTGCTTGCTTTGACCATTGTGCTCTTTTAAGATTTAAGTGGAATCTGAGCGAAAAGATTAGCTAGGAATCTTAGGAGGCAGTGCCTTTACATTCAGAAAAGGAGGGTGGGAATGATTGCCCAACTTGAAGCATGCAATCAATGCCACTGAATTTTCTATGTAGAAACTGTTAAGTTGAACTGGTGTATAGTCTCAACAGCAACAAAAATCAATTATATAATATGGATGCACAGCAAAGTAACATTAAAAAAAATCAAGATTTCTCTTTATGTTACTACCTACCAACAGTAAAACCCCAAGCCCAAACCCACTGGCACTAAATCAGTTCCTCCTACTCAGAGTGACCATACAGGACAGAACAGAAGTCCTTCCCAGGATTTCTGAGGCTGTAAATCTTTACAGAAGCAGACTGCCAAGGCTTTCTCCCTGGCAGTGGCTATTGGGCTTAAACTGCCAACCTTTCATTTAGTAAGCCATTCCACTACCAGTGTTCTTAACAATAGTATAGATAAATAGTAAAATAAGAGTTAAGGTATTTCTGCTACTTTACGAAGTAGTCTCTTAAAACCTTTAATAGTTACATAAACCACTTGTAGAACCAGACAAGTCACTTTTGTTTTCATGAGATATTGCATTTAAATCCTATTGTGAACTGACTATGAGGTCTGAATTGGATTACGATCTTAACACTGTTCTGCTCTATATGCTGGCAACAAGCAGGAAGTTCAGTCTACAAGCAAGAATTCCAGATTTCATGTTTCTATCCAAGAATTAACGGTACAAATCCAAGCTGACTGACGAGGTTAACTGTCTTTTCAAAAGCCATCGTCCATAAGAGCGTTAGTAAAGAAAATATCATATTACAGTGTATTTATAACGTCCATTTTTACCAAGTGGCATTTATGTAATGCGCCTATTACCAATATTATAAGGGCTTGGTTGTTTGTTTTTATTTTTGTTTGATTTGGTTTTTACTGCTTTGTCATTCTTCTGAAGTGAAAGGCGTTTGGTCAGACTGTACTCAGGATATAACTTTTAAGAATGTGACCTGAATATTGTTTTTATGAGGTAACTGTAATTGGATGTCTATGAAAAAAAATGTATTCGACTTTGTTGTGCACGATCTTTCACTTTGGAGGCAAGACAGAACAGAAGGCAGAACAACAAATTAATCAAGGAAAACAGCTAATAAATGAATGATGGCAAAATGCCTCTGCAGTGAACCGGTCTTTACCATCTAAGAAGCATTTCCAAAACGGCTTTAAAACACATTTCAATGGCATATTTTACCGTTTGCTATTATTAGTAGGCTGTTCAAAAGTACTTCGTGGGAAATAAATATCACTTGCTCGCCAAGAACCAGCTTATCTTTTGAGTACTACGTGTTGGAGGTTAAACAGCTCTTCTTAAAACCCAAACCATCTTAAGATGGACCTGGAAACCTTGCTTTACCAGGTCCTACACTTAAGGAAGCTAGGAAAACTCTCCACAGGGGGGGGTGGACGACTGCCATCTGAGCTTCTCCCGCTCTTCCTCTGCAGGCTCCCCACATAGAACCTCCTCTACCAGACCCTTTGATTCTCAAATACACCAGCTCCGACTTGGAAGCTCCTGCAGAAGCTAGCCTTTCCAAAGGTCTAAGCCCAGCTCTCCTGAAAGCTCCTACTGCAAGTTTCCACAAGGCAGAGTGGGGAATTTTCGTTGGCTTTTTCAGTTTCGCCTGTGGCTTGAAGCTCAGGAGTGTTGCCCTTCGGCCCCCCTTCCCTTTCCCTGACCCTCAAGTCCCACCGCACTTCTCCCAGGCTGGTTTCCCCAAATCACACTTCAACTGGCTACAGAGCATAGGAAGGCGTCCTGGCTGGGCGAGAAATTATGTGGATTTTTTTTCCCCTTTCCATTTAAACTCCTGCCTTGTGAGTACCTGCAGTTGCTTTTCCTGGGGGTCCCCATCCTTTGCGGGGGGGACAGGGAGGGCAGCCCCAGTCGGCTTCAGTCCATCTGGCACTTTCGAGGGTTAAACGGCGGGGCGGGGCGGGGCCCGCACTGCGCCACAGCAGGTGGGATGTGGGGCGGTGGCGAACCGCGCCCAGCCTGGAGTCCAATGGGCAGAAGCCAGGGAGCCACGAAGACTGGGCGGCTCCTGTCTCCCGGGGCGGGAACTCACCTTCTCTCTGGCAAATGCAGGGGTCTACTTTAAAACTACTGCCCCCCGACCCCGCCGCCGCCATCGTGGAGCTGCCAAAACCACAGCCACAGCCACCCTCAGGCGACGAGGCAAGAGTGGAGGTGACAGAGGAGGCAGGCACTGTCTCCATGGCCGCCGCCGCCTCCGCCGGGGTCGGCGAGGCGGAGCACGAGGCGGCAGGGGCGGCAGAGAGGGGAGCTTCCGAAGGGACCCACTCAGCCTTCGTCAGGGAGAAGGGGTTCGGCACCGAAGCCATCGCAGCGACGAGTGGACAATTGCACTTGAGCCTCGTTCCCGCAAACCTCCTGTAGCTCCGCCCCGTGGGCCCGCCCCCTTAGCCCCTCTTTCCCCCGCGTCAGCCCAAGCCTACTTCTCTGCTCCTCTCCTTCTGTCCACCAATAAGAAAGCTTTAGCCCTACAGCCCGCCTCCTCACCTCCCCCCACCCTAGGCCCCCACCTTGGTGAGACTCCTCCTCCCAATGTGGTGGGAGAGTTGATCACCAAGGGCAAAGGGCAAAAAAGCGCGGGAGGTAAAAAGCATGTGCACTTCACACAATGAGGCCTCTTCCTCTGGAGAAGTGAATCCCAAACAGTTTGCCAGTGAGCGAGCGAGCGAGAGCTGAAAACTTACTGATTCCACCTTCAAGATCTCGCTAAAACATGGCTTCCTCTATCTTTAAGCCCTTATGTGAAGTAGAAATGCTCCGAGGCCTAGGTTAATGACATCTCTCATTCATGAAGCCATAAGAGACTACAGTCGAGCCATTTAAATATAATAAAGCGTTCTGTGAATCCAGTGTTCCGTCAAAGAAGTAGAATACTACTCATAATTGAAATTTCGTCGTGTCCCTTAACTTTTCTCTGAAAGAAATTAATACCCTGATGTGTCCCTTGCTCTAGTTTAAAAGTTTTATTGACATATAATTTGTGTACCATATAATTCAATGACTTAAAAGAGTTGTGCAATCATCAACACAATAATTTTTAGAACATTTCCTTTATTCTTGTACCTATTATGATTAGCTCCCGGATTACCTCCCAATCTCCCATGCCATAGACCAGTTCTTGTCGTTAGGTGTCATCGAGTTGTTTCTGACCCATAGCAACCCTATGCACAACAGAATGAAGCATTGCCGCTTCCTGTACCATCCTCACAATTGCTCCTGTCCCTGAGCCCATTGTGGTAGCCACTGTGTCGCTTCATCTCCTAGAGGGCCTTCTCTTTTCCCCTGCCCCTCCGCTTTACCAAACATGATGTCCTTCTCCAGAGAATGGTGTCTCCTGATGTGTCCAAAGTCTGTAAGATTAAACCTGTCAGCTTTACCTCTAAGGAGCATTCTGGCTGTACTTCTTCCATAACAAATCTCTTTGTCCTTTCAGCAGTCCATGGTATTTTCAATATTCTTCACCAGCATCACAATTCAAATGCATCGAATCTTCTTCGGTCTCCCTTAGTCAACATCCAACTTTTAATGCATATTAGGCTATTGAAAATACCATGGCTTGGGTCAGGATCACCTTAGTCCTCCAAGTAACATCTTTACATTTCAGCACTCTGAAGAGGTCTTGTGCGGCAGACTTATCTAATGCAACACGTCTTTTGATCTCTTGACTTCTGCTTCCATAAATATTTATTGTGGCTCCAAGGAAGACGAAATCCTTGACAACTTCAGGCTTTTCTCCACTTACCATGATGCTATCTATTCGTCTTGTTGTGAGGATTTGGGTCTTCTTTACATTGAGATGTAATCCACACTGAAGGCTGCAACCCTTGATCTTCATCAGCAAGTGCTTCAAGCCTCCTCGACTTCAGCAAGGGTTGTGTCATCTACATATTGCAGCTTGTTCATAAGCCTTCCTTCCAATCTGGTGCCAATTCTTCATGTAAGCCAGATTCTCTGATTATTTGCAGAGCATGCGGATTGAGTAAGTCTGGTGAGAAGATGCTACCCTGATGTACACCTTTCCTGATTTTAAACACTGCAATATTCCCTCCTTCTGTTAGCACAACTGCCCCTTGATCCATGTACAAGTTCCTCAGGAGCACAGTGAAGTGTTCTAGAATTCCCATTTTCTCAAGTTTATCCATAGTTCGTTATATTCCTTAGCTATGGATTTACCCACCCTATAGATTTACCCACCCTGGATTTCATATAAAGAAAATCATACAAAAAATCTTCAATGACAATAAAATACAGAAAAACTTCTATCCAAGAGAAAGTAAAAGCTACCGTGTTTCCCCGAAAGTAAGACCTCCCCTGAAAATAAGACCTATGTACAGTTTTGCCTCTCACCGAAATATAAGGTATCCCCCCAAAAAATAAGACCTCCCCCCAAAACAGGTCCCCCGAAGGTACCATAACTCTGGACTCTGGACCGTAGCGGCGAGTGCTATTGCGCAACTCACTGTTGGCCGCAGCGGAGCCAGAGCAGACAGGAAGTGCGAGGTCTCTTTTAATAAAACAATAAACAATAAATGTGATATCCTCTGAAAATAAAACCTAGCACATCTTTGGGAGCAAAAATTAATATATGACACTGTCGTATTTTCGAGGAAACAGGGTAGAACAAATATGAAATTGAGCAAAAGGGAAAACCAATGACAGTGTGTGAAATTGTAACCTACCTACATCTGAATTAATCCATTTTCCAAGGCACTCTGTCTAATAGCAAGGCTATCCACATCGCATTGTGAATTGAATCAGCAGAGGCTTAATCCATGAACAAGCCCTACAGATGGATTTGGGGTTTTCACTGTCATCCAGAGTCCTCTGCTAACCAGGTGATCAGAAGTTACATTCTAATGCAATCGCTTCTCTAATATTGAATTCTATTATCTATAGTCCTTGGATCACATGGGCTGGGGTGCTCCTTCTTTGTGGACATAGCTTCCACCTCACTTAGATGGATACTTGTTTTAAGATGAACTTTTAAGACCCCAGATGGTATTATTTCTGTTAGCCAGGCACCATCTGAATTCTTCACCACATTTTCCTATAATAACCATATCTTCAGTGATCACTTCTTGAGGACAAGTATTGATCTCTTGCTTTTCCTACATATATTTCTTGTGTTTCCTACTTTAACTCTACATTTTGTTTCTCAGATTAATCCATGTTGTCACATACAGGAGTCATTTATTCATTTTCAATTCTGTACAATATCTCATCCATTTCTCTGCTGATAGACTTGTCTCTGTGTACTTGGGCAAACTTTGCACTATTTCTGTCCCCCCCAACTTCCTTACACTCTCTCCACATTTCCATTTTGTGATTCAGTAATATTAAATCTTTTGACAGATTCTTGTAAATACCAGGCTATTTCATGCCTCAATATTATAGTATATTTATTCCCTTTTCCTGAAATCTCCTTTTCCTCAAATTAGGCAAAAATGTTAACTAACTTCTGTTGATGTGGTTAGATGCCCTTGAGTTGGCTCAGATCCATAGTAACCTGTGTGTGCAACAGAAGGAAACACCTGCACCATCCTCACACTTGTTCTTATGCTTGAGCCCATTGTTGCAGTCAGTGTATCAATATATTTGTCAAGGGTCTTCCTCTTTTTCTCTGTCCCTCTAATTTACCAAGCATGATGTGCTTTGCCAGAGACTGGTCTCACCTGATCTCACCTGAGTGAGATACATGAGATAAAGTACATGAGATAAAGTTTCACCATCCTTGCTTCTAAGGGACATTGTGGATGTCGTTTTTTCAAGAAAAATGTTTGTTCTTTTCATAGTCGATGGTATTTTCAGTATCCTTCACCAGTTCCATAATTCAAATGCATTGAATCCAGACATTTGGAGTGCCAGCCTCTTAGGAACATATTGTTTTGTGGCTCAGTAATTGGCCTAAAAGAGCCCAGCTAGGGCAATGGTTATGAGTCGGGCGGCTACCTGCTAGGTCAGAAATTCGCAACCACCAGTTGCTCTGCAGGAGAAAGAGCAGGCTTTCTATTCCTCTAAAGAGTTACAGTTTCGAAAACAACAAATGCTGGAGAGGGTATGGTGCAGTTGGAACACTTATTCACTACTTGAGGGTTTGGAAATATGTGCAACCATTGTGGAAGGCGATAGAAATACTATATTATCCAGCAATACCACTACTAGCATATACCCCAAAGAAATAAGAAACAGATCACAAACAGACGTTTGCTCTCCCATGTTTATTGATGCACAGTTCACAATAGCAAGAAGCAGCGAACAGCCTAAATTTCCATCAGTACAAGGTTGGATTAAAAGAAAATTTGGTATATACACAAAATGGAATATTATGCATCCTTAAAAAACAGCAATGAAACTATGAAACACCTAAAGACGTGGAGGGACCTGGAAGGCATTTTGCTTTGTGAAGTTACTTAATTGCAATAGGACAAATACTGTATGAGTCCATTGCTATAGGAACAAGCAGCCAAACAGGCGCAAGCTCAGGCTTGTAGGGCATCCAGTCTGCTGTCTGGGGGGCCAGGCAGGCTGGTAGAGAGCCTGACTGGTGCCAAGGAAGCATCCACCATCTACTCTAGGTAAGTACTTTGAAGATTACTTTGCCAGAGGGAGCCTCACGTCATCTGGGATCAAATGGTCAAGGGAGGAGAATGGGTTGTTGTCTATGGAGTGGCTGCCATGTAACTCTATGATGAAGTCTCCCCAGACAGGTAGACTGCCCTATCAGAGGGATGAGAGATACTGTGATGGGAAAAACAAGTCAGGAGACGGCAAAGGGAGCAAACATATCTTGGGAAACACAAATGCATGTCTGTTGGAACAAAAAGAGGGAGGACTGACCTCTACTTTTGGGAAGAATGACTGAAAATGATTCGGGGGATTCTAAGGGGGTATGGAGTGACTTTGGTGGTATGCACCAAATGAGCTACCTTGACTTGGGCTTCTGGGCGTACCTTGGGGACACAGGCTGAGTGCTGAGGAGCTCATGGATACTTAATCCTGGATCTTCAAGGTGCACAGAATGCTCCAGAGGCTGCATCAGTGAGATCCCGTGTGGAAACTCACGGGGCAATTTGAACTTTTCCTCAGTCACACCTGTAACTGGAGGACTTAAGTTGGAAAATACCTGGTGTTTGAGGAAGCAGAAGGCAGCTGTACCAAGACTGGTGAAATGTTAGTATGCAAACAAGGTCTTGCTACATCAATGACCTCAATGCTGCATTAAGATATGTATTATTCCAGCAAACCTGGGACTGTCATTCGGTTTTGTTTTGTTTTTGTTCATATTAAGATATATCTCAGAGGCATTATGTCACTGGGGGGTCACCCTATTGAAGTTGCGTTTTGTGATTTTCTGTTTTTCAGGAAATGAAACCCAGAATTGATGAACCTATATGCTCAGCAAGTAGAATAAAGGTTTCAGCAGGGTGTTGTACAGGGGTGGGAGGTGAGGTAAAAGGGAGACGAGGTCAAGGAGTTCAGGAAGAAAAATCATCTTTGGAAACTTTGGAAACAATCATACAATTCTGCTTGATATGATATGACCTACGTATTAATGCCCAAGTAATGATAAATTAAAGGATTTGGAATGGATTTGGGGATCACACTAAATCCTAGCTCCAACTCAAGAACAATTAATTCTTACATCATGGTCCTGCTCGATACTCACACTCAGGAAGGTAACACAGAAGATGTGGATGCTATAGCAAAATGTGGTGAAGAAATTACCGATAGATGGTGCCCGGCTATGAGATAACAGCATCTGAAGCATATGGGGTCTTAAAGACTTGAAGGTAAACAAGCGGCCATCTAGCTCAGAAGCAACAAAGCCCACATGGAAGAAGCACATCAGCCTGTGTGATCATGGGGTGTTGAAGGGATCAGATATCAGGCATCAAAGAACAAAAAGTCATATCACTGTGAATGAAGGACAGTGCAGAGTGGGGACCTAAAGCCCATCTGTAGGCAACTGGACATCCCCTTATGGAAGGGTCACAGGCAGACGAGCCATTTAGGGTGCAGTGTAGCAACGATGAAACATACAAATTTCCTCTAGTTCCTAAATGCTCCCCACACACACACACACACACATCATGATCCCAATTCTATCTTACAAATCTGGCTAGACCAGAGGATGTACACTGGTACAGATAGGAACTGGAAACATAGGGAATCCAGGACAGATGATCCCCTAAGGACCAGTGGTGAGAGTGGCGATACTGGGAGGGTGGGGTGGAAAGGGGGAACCGATTACAGGGATTTACATATAACCTCCTCCCTGGGGGATGGACAACAGAAAAGTGGGTGAAGGAAGACGTCGGACAGTGTAAGATATGACAAAATAATAATAATTTATAAATTATCAAGGAGTCATGAGGGAGGGGGATGCGGGGAGGGAGGGGAAAAATGAGGAGCTGATGCCAAGGGCTTAAATGGAGAGCAAATTATTTGAGAATGATGAAGGCAGCAAATGTACAAATGTGCTTTACACAATTGATGTATGCATGGATTGTGATAAGAGTTTTATGAGCCTCCAATAAGATGATTTTAGAAAAAGAGAATCGAAAAAAAGGAAAAGAAAAAAAAAAAGAAAAGGCTAGTCTCCAAACAAGCAGCTATCTACCAGAGATCTCAATTAAGTCCACATGGATGAAACATACCATCATCAGTTACCGAAAGATTTTGAACCATGTAACCCAAAGTCGAAGGAAGGATTAGTATCAGAGCCTAAATTGTGAGAAACCGGTTTCCAGAAGGTTATGGATGATGGTGGGAGCCCAAGACTCATTTGAGGGAACTACATACGAAAATAAATAAGCCTCTGGTGAACCCCCTCTATCCACACTTGAAAGCTGGGAGGGAAGTGGATACTGCACAAAGGCCATTAGAGATATAAGTATAGGAGACCAAAGGATAAATCTGACTTGAACACTTAAAATTTTGTCAGTTGATCCCCCCTTGGATGCATGCGAGACATGATCTGGTTTTCAACATTTTCTGTATTTTTGGTTTGTTTTGTTCTGGTTCGTTCACATTAGGGTGTATCTCAGATGTGTTCTGTCACTGGTGGTCACCCTCTTGAAATTGTGTTGTATATATATTTTTTCTGTTTTCGGTATATGATTGATGAGCCTATAGGGATAGCAAGTAAATTAAGGGTTCTGTGGGGCGGGGGTGCAGTAGGGTGGGGGTGTAAAAGGGAGATGATGTCAAGGAGTCCAGGTTGAAAAAGAATGTTTGGAAATTGATTGTGGTAGCAATTATATAAGTCTGCTTGATGTGATTGAACCATGGACTGATATAGGTATTAACTCCCAATTAATAATAAATTAAAAACAAAACAAAACAAAAGAACTACAGTTCCGGAAGGTCACAAGGCTAGTTCTACCCTCTCCGATACAGTTACTATGAGTTGACATGGATTGATAGCAATGAATTGAGTAAATTTTATTAAAACGACCTGATTAAATGGGTAGTTGTCTAGTCTTCCATGCTGTTCTATTCGTTTATGTGCAATTTTGACTCCGTGCCAATGAAGTGGCCACTAGGACAAAGTGAACATGAAAAGGAGGAGTACTATCATTATTCCTTGTAATATGACAGGAGAAATTCGATTATACCATTGTTTCTCAAAATATAAATCACGAGGTTGCAAAACTTCTGCTCTTTTGATAGAAAGTTGTGTACAGTATATAACCCTGTGGGCAACCCAATGCCCCTGCATGAGCTGTGGAACCCAAAATGTATGAAAATACTTGATGTTTTTTGCAAGATAAAGAAAACAGGGGTTCAGTTAAATTTTCTGAACATTATATATATACACATACATACATACACAATTCACAGTTCACTTGCATGATAATTATTAAATCAAAATCTTTGGGGGCATATTATAACTCAGGCTCAAGCAGGCAAAAATATAGAGGAAGAAAGAAACAAGGATACAAAAAAGAAAAAACTGCCTATACTTATAACAGAAAATGTTCAATATTAATAATTAGGGACTAAGATGCTTGCAGCATCAGAAGAGTAAACCTTAGGTGACTTTCTCCAGATAAAATCAGCTGGCACTTGGAAGTCTGTGCATCTTCTTCTATGGTCTCATCTATATTGCAGAAGTTGGAAGCCTATGAATTACATTTCTCAATTACCTAAGCATCTTGCCCATTAAATTCTGAATATGGTTTAGATATTCGTTTATATACCTAAATAGTATATATAACACCAACAATATGGATGTGTATGATGTTGAATAATAGCAAAAGCCATTCTTTATGTGTGCTCTGGCAGATGTAATGCACCCGTTTTTGTGGTAACAGCATTCTTTTGCAGGTCTTGCACACTAAGTCTTCAGAGAGTCAGTAAGAATAGTTTTCTGTAGTTCCTTGACTTATGTGAAACAATAACAGTTGATCATCTCTTTGGACTAAAAAAAAAATCACCAAGGTCACCAAGTCAATTCTGACTCATAGTGACCCTGTAAGACAGAGTAGATCTGCCTCCTTGAGTTTCTGGAATTGTAACTCTTTATGGGATCAGAAAGCCTCATCTTTCTACCACAAAATGGCTAGTGGGTTTGAACGTCTGACCTTGCTGCTAGCAGCCTAGTGCTTAACGCACTATACCACCAGGACTTCATTTTTGGATTGTAGATATATATATTTTTTTAAATTAAGGAATTGCTTTTTATTTCTTAGGCTGCACTGAAAAGTTCATTCTCAAGTTTGCTACTCAATCAAACGGTAAAAAGAGTAGAGGGTAGTGCATGAGATCAAAGGAAGGAGTTAATGTTCTCCCTATTTATCTCAATTTAGTGACATGATACAACCTGAAAAGACTGCTATATCTCAGTCCTACACTATGACAAACAGCATACATTTTCCTTTCTTGCTGTCTGTGACAGTAATGATATTAAGTGAATGCCAAAGCAATTTCTATCACAGGAGAGAACAGGCAGAGAGTAACATTTGATAAAAATCTGCTTCAAGCCAGACAGCTTTCATAATCTCCCCATCTTCTCGCAATAATAATGTTATATTGAGCTCATTAATCTAATTTAATGCCTCATGGGAATAACTAACTTTTCCATGGTTATTAATATAGTGAGCAAAAATGGTCTATTTATATCATTACCCCAAAGAGAGGGAATTATATTGGTTGAAATTAATTTTAACCACCAACCCTTCAAATAATAGAAAAGAGTGGGGAGTAGCTGCATCTATGGTGGAAGTAATTGAGACAAACAAACAAACAAACAAACAGCCTCGTCTTTCTCCTGCTGAGGGGTTGGTGAGTTTGAATTGTCAACTTTGCAGTTAACAGTTCAATCCTTACCCTAGAGTGCTATCATAGAAGTAGGAGACACTAATATATCAGAGAGATCAGGAAAAATAAAAAAGGTCCCAGTGGTTCTTTTGTTATTTTCATAGTGAAATATAATGTTTTATTTGAATAACATGAGGAGAATGAAAAGCCCTTATCACCGAACCCAATACATTAAAGTAATGTGAAAATAGGGGGAAACAATTAAAGCATAATTTAGTGGCAAATAGCTAATATGATTACTATAGGAATTGATGTGGCTAGCTAAACAGTTATGTTCATTTTTTCAACAAATTATTTAAAGTGAAAAGCTTCCAATCAAATATCCAAAGTAAGCAACACTAAAATTAAAGATAAGTAAGTAGACATATTGAAATATACAAATAAAATACATAACTCAGTTTTAAGCAAATAATACATATATACATGGGGACATTTCGATATGGTACTTGTATTATATACAAACATGCTCAAATCACACCTAGAGAATCTGCACAAAAAATGCTAAGCATCAGTAGCTTGTGGTGAACCAGATATAAAATGGAAATACAATTCATTAATATAATTGTCCATTGTTTTAAGGGTAATAGTAATAAATAAAATTATAACAATACATTATATGCCTGGTCAGAAATTATTTTGCAGAAGTGTATCTTATTGATATGAAAAGCTATTGAATATATATTACTTAATAAAAAGGCAGTAATACAGAGTTTTTGCAGAACACATATTGCTGTGTGCCTAATGCAATTTACTCACTCACTGCCTTTGTATTGATTCCAACTCATAACAACCTTACAGGACATGGTGTCGCTGGCTTTTTGGGTTTCTGAGATTTAAAAAATATTTACAGGGGTAGACAGCTTCGTCTTTCTCCCTCAGAGCAGCGAGTGGGTTTAAACTGCTGACTTTGTGGTTAGCAGCTCAGTGCATAGCCCAAAACACCACCAGGGCTCCTTATTTTTAAATTTGTCCCATAGTATATACCATGTATTCCTCTCTCTCTCTCTCTCTCTCTCTCTCTC
>NW_022103942.1:803705-839373 GCF_000313985.2 Echinops telfairi | reverse complement strand
CACACACACACACACACACACACACACACACACACACACACACACATTTTTCTTGCCAGCCTACAGCTATAGAGAGTCTGAAGAGAGTTCACTATCATGTGATTAAGCGTCCAAGTCTCTGCTGGAGTCCTCTTTAGTGCTCACTGTGCTGCATAAACATCTGAATATGCCCCTAGAGGTTTACTCTCCTAACTCTTCTTTTTCCTTGGGTCATTTTTACTGATAACCTAGTCGCTATGCCTAGAAATTTCTCACTGTGTGACTTCAGCTACCCATCAAAAAAACCAAACCCACTGACATAAAGTCAATTCTAACTCATAGCTAGCCTACAGGACAGGGTAGAACTGCCCACTGGGTTTCCAAGACTGCACATTTTTACTGGCACAGAAACCCTCATTTTTCTCCCACAGAGTAATTGATTGGTTCAAACCGCTCACCTTGCAGTTAGCAGCTTGTTATGCAAGCATGACTCCCTGTCTTTGACTATATTGTTGTTGCTTTTAGGTGCCCTCAGGTAAGCTCCAACCCACAGCAACTCCATGTACAATAGTACAAAACACTGCTTGCTCCTCCGCCATCTTCACAAGCGTTTCTATGTCCAAGCCCATTGTTGCAGGCACTGTGCCAATCCATCTGCTTGAGGGTATTCTTCTTTTTCTCGGACTCTCTCTTTTACTAAGTCCGAGTGCAATGTCCTTCTTGAGGGACTGCTCTCTCTTGATAACATGTCAAAACCTTCTTTCATATTTCTTGCAGGGGAGGCCCATGAGTAATGAATTTGCTCAGCTTTTGTTTTGCCTCAGTCTTTTTCCTTCATGTTTGAAGGATAATTTCCTGATTTAGAATTCTAGACTGACATGTTCTGTTTTCTTTTTCTTTTGGTACCTTAAAGATTTACTTCACTTTCTTATTTCATAGAGTAAAGTTTTGCTAGATCTATAAAGTCTGTGAATATACATATATTTATATATAATTTATAGCTGCTTCTTATAATTTATAGTTACATTTTATGTACAAGTTATCACAGTCCACTGGTCTGAACTTTTTACCAGTCCAGGTGAAGTATAGAAACCTTACGGCCCTTTTAAATCCCTTTATTCTCCAACACTAATAGTTGTCATGAATATTTCTTCTACCTACACTGTAAACTATATCAGTCAATATTACATGTTTGCCTAAACTATAAAATATAACTTTGACAGCTAAAGAAGAAAATATGTATTTGCCTACATATTTACTATTTCTGTTGCTGTTTTTTCATCCTATGTCGATTTTAGATTCCTTGATATTCCCCTGTCCCTGAATTTGTTGGCTCATCACTCCTCCCCCCTCTCCCAGATCCCCCCGCCCCACTACAGTGGTCCCATTGTTTTCTCCTTGGGATTGTTTATCTTGACCATGTAAGTTACATAGACAGAACGTGAATTTCTTAACTAACTTTTAATGGATATTTTTAAAATTTTATTGGCACACCAACCACATGTCATACAATTCAATCATCCAATCATATCAAGAAAAACGGTACAGTCATTACCACAATCAGTTTTAGAACATTTTCTTTGCCCACCCCCCACCGCCCCCATGGTTAAATTGTTTTTAAAATGAGTTGTGTACTCACATTCAACTCTACTGCTCCCTTTCCCTTCATTGTTTATCCCCGAAATCACTTCCCCCTCCCCCTCTCCTCCCCTCACACCCTACATCTCCTAGAAACCTTTGCATCGGTGATTTCTATGCATCCACTGCTTCTGCGCTTCACAAAACGGGGAACCCCTCCGCAACACTAATGGACAAAAGTGGTAAAGAAGAAACAATAATCACATAGATAAAAATACAAACAATGAGTAAGAAAAAAAAGATCACCATCAATATTTAAAAGGCCAGGGAATACATTTTTGTCATGGAATAAGCAAGAGATCCTTGCATCTAGACCAAATTCAGGTTGGGTCTAGAGGAAGGTCCACTGACTAAGTATTCTCTTTCTAAATATTTAATAGACTGCTTTTGTAGACTTAAATTAAACATTTGTAAACAGTATAATTGTTCTCAGTAACATGATTCTTCCATAATTCAGACACCATTTTTTAATCCTTATTTTCATGACAATATGATCATTTAAATAGGCTTCAAGAGGTTTGTTTCCAACCAATTAGGAACAAAATATGGTTGTGTAATAAATGCCTTTCCATATATATATGTATATATATGTGTATATATGTATTTTTTTCATTTTGTCTATACAAAGTTTCTTTTAAAAAATGAAATATTTTAATTTTCAATAAACATGAATATAACAAAAAAATCTTTTGGTGGCAAATTTGGATTTCAATGGAAATCATTATTTGTAAAAATAACAATTGTTCCAAGAAAAGTATTTTTGTATAATAACAAAAGAATTATTAATTACCGTAATCTTACCTACAGGAAGCACTGCATCTTTCCCTTTTTAAAAACAGTTTTATTGGGATATAATCCACATAACATAAAATTCAATAATTCAAGCATATCAAGAAGAGTTATACAATCCTTACCACAATCAATTTTAGAACATTTTATTCTTTCTTGTGCTCTTTTTTATTAGCTCCCCATTCCCCCCCAACATCCCCTGTCATACCCCAAATAAGCCGTTAAGCCAGTTACTGCCTCTCTAGATTCACTCATCCTGGATTTCATATTAACAAAAACATACCCCCAAAAGCTAAAAGATGTTCTCTCCTCCCTCTCCATCCCTTTGCGTTTCTCCCTTGTGCTCTAGTCTGACGGGCCCCTCTCCTCAAGCTGTAGCTCCAGTGCTGTCCTCTGAAGTGCATTCTTCTGAGGGGGGGAGGTGTCCACATAGGATTGGGGCAGGCCCCTCTGACTTCTCTTTTGGTTCCCTGGTACTTCCTGGTATGTTGTATTCATGTCTTATCGCATTGGGTTGAAGCCTGGTCTCTCTCTCCATCTCCTGTGGAGATATAAACAATACACTCCCCTTGGGTGGATTAGTGCCTGGCTCCCCCCACCCCGCATGTTGTTTTTTTCTTTTTTTCTCTTTCTTTCCCACTCTTATTTAGTTGGCTGCCCTATGCCTCCCTGCATTGGGTTTGGCCCCTGCCATAGTTGCTGGCCTTCACGCCAGGGATGTATGTATATAGTAGCTTTTCCCCTATGCCCCATTTTTTAAGCTTACCTCAGTGGACTCATGTTGTACTTGTCCTTTTGTGTTTGACTTACTTCACTTAGCATAATTTCCTCTGCTGAAGACAAAGTGGGCGCATAAGCAAATGTAGTGAAGAAAGCTGATGGTGCCCGGCTATCAAAAAGTATAGCGTCTGGGGTCCTAAAGACTTGATGGTAAACAAGCGGCCATCTTGCTCAGAAGCAATAAAGCCCACATGGAAGAAGCACACCAGCCTGTGTGACCACGAGGTGTCGAAGGGATCAGCTATCAGGCATCAAAGAACAAAAAATCATATCATTGTGAATGAGGGTCAGTGCAGAGTGAGTGGGGACCCAAAGCCCATCTGTAGACAACTGGACATCCCCTTACAGAAGGGTCGCAGGGAAGAGATGAGCCAGTCAGGGCTCAGTGTAGCAATGATGAAACATACAACTTTCCTCTAGTTCTTAAATGCTTCCTCCACCCCCACTATCATTATCTCAATTCTACCTTACAAATCCGGCTAGATCAGAGGATGTACACTGGTACAGATAGGAACTGGAAACACAGGGAATCCAGGACAGATGGACCCTTCAGGACCAGTGGTGAGAGTGGAGATATGGGGAGGGTGAAGGGAAGGATGGGGTAGAAAGGGAGAACCGATTACAAAGATCTACATATAACCTCCTCCCTGAGGGACGGACAACAGAAAAGTGGATGAAGGGAGACGTCGGACAGTGTAATACATGGCAAAATAATAATAATGTATAAATTATCAAGTGTTCATGGGGCGTGGGGAGCGGGGAAGGAAGTGAAAATGAGGAGCTGATACCAAGGGCTCAATTAGAAAACAAATGTTTTGAGAATGATGATGGCAACAAATGTACAAATGTGCTTGACACAAGGGATTATGATAAGAGTTGTATGAACCCCCAATAAAATATTTTAATGCTAAAAGAATAACAAAATAGAGAAAAACCTGTTTAAAAGAAAGCAGAAAATAGTAAACACTAGAACAATTTAAAAATGGGTTGAAAGGGAGGTCAAATGGGTTTGAAGTTCACAATCCTAGCTCCAATCTAAGAACAATTAGTTCTTACAGGATGGAACTGCTCACTATTTGCCCTCATGAAGGAAACCCAGAAGATATTGGTGCCACAGCAAAGTGTGGTGAAGAAATTAGATGGTGCCCCACTATCAGATAGACTAGTACCTGGGGTCTTAAAGGCTTGTTTTCAAACAAGCAGCCATCTAAATGAGACATCAACTATACTGACATGGAAGCAGCACACCAACAACCCAGATCGAAGGATTGTTGATTATATAATCCAAGTCCAATGGAGGGAATAGTATCAGAGTTTAAATTGTGAGATTCTGGAGTGCAGAAGCCTAAGGATGACAGTGGAAGCCCAAAATACATTGGCAAGGAATAAGTCTCTGGTGATTTCCCTCTAACCATAATTGAGGGATGGGAATAACCTGGTTATCAGAGAGAGCCTATTCGAGAGATGACTACAGGGGATTAAAATGATGAATCTGTCTTGAATGGTTAAGACCTTGTCACTTGATCTTCCTTTTGATACACTTTGTGCTTTATCTGGTTTATAATATGCTCTGTGTTGTTGTTTTTTTCATATTGGGGTTTGTCTCTGTTGCATTTTGTCATTGTTGATAGCCTTCTTGACTCCTTGTTAGGTGTTTTTCTATAGTTTCAGTATATGAAACCCAGGATAGGTGAATCTACAGAGACAATGACTGGAACAAGGGTTCCTGGGGGTGGGGGTGGGGGTACAGCAGGGGAGTTGGGAGTGGCAGTAAAGGAAAGGTGTTATCAAGGAGTTCAAGAAGGAGGAAAATATTTTGAAAATGATTGTTGTAGTGATTATACACATTGCTTGATATGATTGAACTATGGAATTGGTATGAAATCTAGATTAGATTATAATAAAATGGGTTGAATGATAAAAAGTGAGATATTATACTTGAAACTGATGCTTATTTAATCATGCATGACCATCTACTTTTAAGAAACCAAGACTGTCTTTATAGAGCCTTCCTATGAAAGTTATTTTGACATCTGCCTTACATGGATTCTAGCCTAATAGACGAACAAGGACTATGACCACTGGGCAGGCCAAGAATATTAGGATATAAATTGGGGAATGGCCCAGTTTATAGGTATAACATGTAAAACCTGTTGAGATATTTTTCTGGCTTTGCTTTCTAGCCTCAGATCAAATAAAGAGGATTTTTGAAAAATCCAACCTGATATCCTTAGGAACATAAAGTAGCAAATCAAACGAAAGAGGGTCTATCAGATAACTTCCTTGCTGCATCTATGTAGATAATCAGACCAAATCTAATGAAACCATCTTTATTTTGTGATGAGAAAAAAACCTTTCTTTGAGATTGAGCTTTAGCACTAAGAGGAAGCTGTAGGAGAAAATGTACTTCAAAGGGAAACTATGAATTGTCTATAGTACAACATTCTACATGATCTGATTCTGAGATTATAGGAGCTATTTTATAATTCTGTAATGTATACAGCAATAGAAAATAAATATTGTCTGTAGACATACAATTTTTCCTGGGGAAAGTCATGTGTAAAACCGGATTTTGCCTTTATTTGAACATTTATTTCAATCTTCTTGAGCTATAAATTGTGTGGTTGTTTATAACTATCTGCTTATGATAACTATCTGATTTCCTCGGTGTGAGTAAAATAAATTTTGTGCATGCTCATTTTATAACTATGTGAGAGTCACAATTTTACTTTTTTGCAAAAATTATCAGTAAATATTAACGATGAACTCAGTAAAAATGTGTACAGACCATTTGTTTATAGAGTTTTCAGAGGTGGAGTTATGAGTAGAGTTAATCCCAAGCTTTGGGGGCAAGAAGACTCACAGTGTTCATTTTCTTCTGAATAAAGCTGTAGTCAATGCAGTTCCAAGAGATTTTCCTGATACTTATGGGGGAAATCTAAAAAGTGTTTGAAATAATTTCAAAGGAAAATTAGAAAATTCTGAAAACGTGTATAGAAGAATCAAAGGAACATATGCGACAAAGAGGTGTGAATGTAATATATATGTGATATTTAGAATATGATAGAAATGGAAATAAAGTGAGTAAATTGAGTGATATTGTGAGAGATAGAACTTGTTCAGATTGCCTTGTTTTTATAGTTCTCACAAATTTTCCACCTTTGATAATTTTACCACATTTTGATTCCTCTGCATTAGTGGAAAGTATTTGCTTTTCAGTTTTCTGATATGTTTCCATACTATTCTGGTTCCTGCTTTCACTGTATTACTGTCTTTAAAAACCACCCTTGAAAATAATGTTGAGCCTAATTAAAATGAATGCAAATCTTATGAGAGCAATATTGGTGGGGCATATTCTACAGCACATATTAGAGCAAAATGGATAAAGAAAGAAAAACCACCTAGGGGGCTCACTACGATTCCAACAGTTTTCATCCTACTCAGGGCATTTTTATCCATTCTTGAGAGGAGCAACATAATTACTTCGGCATTATGACAACTCCATTTTGAGAAGCAGGAGTGAAATGGACAGTGTGAGAGGTTGATTAGTAAAAGGCTTCTACTTTAAAGGATGGTAAGAAACATTAATGCTTTTGTAATCAAGAGCAACAGACTATCTCAGATAAACTTGCAGCTTCCAACCAACCACCTTTGATGGAATGACAAGTCTCTTTCAAAGCAAATCAAAACATAATTCCATGTTGTCTAATTTCTCACATTGTCTCAAAGTAAGGGGTTTGTGTCCATGAATTCAAAGAGAATTTAGTATCAGAATATCTAGAAATATGCTTTCTAGGAACAAAAGGTCACTCAGCAGTCTTTGGTTCCTCTTAGGGACCTAAAATGCTTAGAAAAAAAGTTATTTCGAACAGATACACTTCAAACAAACATCCAATATTACATTTGTTGGTGAAATCTCTTTGCGTCTTTGATGTAACAAGAAACTTACTATCAGCATTACTAGTTGAAAGTATCCACATAGATTTAACCACCGAAAAAGAAAGAGGCAAATATTTCAGCTGATTTTATTACAAGTGAGAATAGTTTGGGTTTTAGAGTACTTTACATTTAAAAAATGAATTATAATCATAAAGAGATTTTATGTTGATTAAATCTGCCAATATATACTGCATAAAATATAAAATTCGAGAAATTCTTATTTATTTAATGAATTAGATATTTACAAGTTCTTGTAAGAAAGGTCTTACATGTCAAATTTCTAGGTCAAACATAACATGTCCAGATAAATTTGAACTGACCTTAATCAACCAATAGTTTCTTTTAATATGAGTGTGCTCCAAATATTGCCTGTGACATATTAATACTTAAAAATCATTCATTGTTTATCTGAATGTCTCATCTTATTCCTGTTCTGTAATTTTATTTGTTAAATCTGGAAAGCCTATATGTATAGTAAAATAGAATATAAATTCATATGGATGGTGGGCTTGAGAAAATAGTTGGATTAGTATTGTTTTACATGAGTATTTGGAAGTCTCTTTATCTGGATTCCTAGATGCCTTGTAGATTTTTCTATTTGTTTCTGCAGTTAAACTATTGACATCTACACACAATGTACTTCTGGAAAATTCTACAGTGCACTCAAAAATAAGAGTGAAAAAAATAAGTAGCATAATTATGGGAATAGTTTTGACCTTTCAGAACGCTTGTCTTTCTTAGAAAAATAACTGCTGTAATTAACCTTTTAGTGTTGTAGTTAGACACTGTTGAAACAATTTTGATTCATAGTGACTATGTACAAGAGAACACATTGCTCAGTACTTTATCATCTCCGTAATTTTTATATTTGAGCCCATTGTTTCAGTCACTGTGTCACTTCATCTCTATAAGGAGTTTCCTCTTTTGCACTGACTCTTTACTTCACTAAGCATGATGCCCTTCTCCAGGGACTTGTCCCTCCAGAAAATATATCCAAAGCATGAGGATACAAAGTTTCCCCATCCTTGAGACTAAGGGCCTTTCTGGCTGTACTTCTAAGATAGATTCGTTTGTTCTGGCAGCCCATGGTACTTTCAACTTTCTTCACCAGAGCCATAATTCAAATGCATCGATTCTTCTACAGTCTTCCGTATTTGTTGCCCAACTGTCACATGTATATTAGAAAATTGAAACTATGATGATTTGGTCTCTTTCCCGTCTTGCATGACGGCTGAGGAAAGGCTGAGAAGTCTGAAGTCAAGAAAAGAAATGTCAGTGGCCAAGTTAAGAAGGCTAAAGGTCAAGAGCAAAAAGCTCAAGAGGGGGCTACCCCACTGCCCCAGAAACATTGTCCTAGTCAGAGGAATTAACTGATATTCCTGCTCTGCCATGTATTCCAGAAAGGCCATGTACAAGAGGAAGTATTCAGCAGCCAAATCAGGGCTGAGAAGGAGAAAGTCCTGGCTATTGTCACAAACTCGATAGTGACAGGTATGGTGGTAGGAGAATACCTAGGTATTATGTTACAGAAGATGTGCCTCAGAAGCTACAGAGGCACGGCAAAAAAATCCCTTCAGTCAGCACGAAAGGAGACTGCTCGCCAGCATCACTCCAGGGACCATTCTGATCCGACTGACACACGCCACCGAGGCAAGTGAGTGGTTTTCCTGAAGTAGCTCGGCAGTGACTTGCTGCTTGTGACTGGACCTTTCGCCCTCAGTCCAGTTCCTCTGTGTAGAGCGCACCAGAAAGTTGCCGTTGCCACCTCCACCAAAATTTTTATCAGTGGTGTGAAAATACCCAAGCACCTCATGGGCGCCTACTTCAAGAAGCAGCAGCTGCATAAACCCAGACAGTGAGATTTTTGACACCAACAAAGAGAAATACAAGGTCACAGGTTGGCGAAAGGTTGATCAGAAAGCCATGGACTCGCAAATCAGTCCCCCAACTCCACGACTACTTGTGTGCTACCTTTGCGCTCACAGATGGAATTTACCCTTCCAAATTGGTGTTCTAGATTTCTTGCAAGAACTAAATTAATAACCAATAAAGTTTAAACAATTATTATGACTTGGATCACTCCTCAAAGCAACATCTTCTCTCTAACACTTCTGCAGCATATTTGCCCAATGCAATATGGCTTTTGATTTCTCAACTGCTGTTTCCATGAGCATTGTTTATGGATCCAAACAAAAGGAAATCCTTGGTAGCTTCAGTGTTCTCTCCATTTATCATGGTGTGTTTATTGGTCTGGGTGTGAGGACTTTACAATCCAGACTAAAGGCTTTTGTTTTTATTCAGGAAGTGCTTCAAGTATTCCTGGCTTGAAGTCAGCAAGGTTTTGTCATCTGCATATCACAGATTGTTAATTCTTCCTCCAGGCCTGATGGTGTGTTCTTCATCAGATAATCCAGTTACTTGCATTATTTGCTCAGCACACAGATTGAGTAAGTATGGTGAAAGAATATAACCCTAACACAATCTTTTCTTGATTAATACAAAACCAAAAAACTATGCCTGGTCAAGTGTGTAAGTTCCACATAAGCTTAATTTAATATACTGGATTTTCCATTATTCACAATGTTTTCCATACTTTGTTATTATCCCCACAGTCAGACACATTTGTGTATCCATAAATAAATGCCTTTTTGGTAGTCACTGCTTTCAGCCAAGGTCCATCTGACATTAGTAATGATATTCCATGTGCCATATTCTCTTGAATCTGGCTTGAATTTCGGACAGCTCCTTGTCTACGTAGTGCTGCAATTGTTGTTCAATGATCTTCAGCAAAATTCTCTCAAATGTGATATTAATGAAATTGTTCCATCATTTCCACAATCTGTTGGGTCACCTTTCTTTGGGACAGACACAAATGTGGATAATTTCCAGTCACTTGACCAGGAAGCTGTCTTCCAATTTTTTTTTTTTTGTCAGAGATCAGTGAGTACTTCCAGCACTGCATCCGTTTACTGAAACATTTCCATTAATTCCTGGAGCCATGGTTTTTAGGAATACCTTCAATGTATTTTGAACTGCCTTTAATGCAGTCAGTTCTTGATCATATGCTACCTCTTGAAATATTGAAGGTTGACCAATTCTTTTGGGTACAGTGACTCTTTTTTTTTTATGCTTCCTGATATAGTAAATATTTTGTCCACAGAATCCTTCAATATGACAATACCAGACTTGAATTTATCTTTGGTACTTTCCTTTTGAGATATGCTGAGCATGTTCTTCATTTTTGTTTTTCTAATTATAGTTTTTACACGTTTTATTATAATGCTTTACTTTGTCTTCTTGAGTTCCCTTTTGAAATTTCAGTTCAGCTCTTCCATTTCATTATCTCTATTTCATCATCAGAGCAATTCTAGTTACTCTGAATTTTCCCCCCAAAACCATTTTATTAGGAGCTAATAAATACAGATATCATATTGTTCCATAGTTCAATTACATCAAGCAGTATTGTACAGTTGCTACAGAACAATCAGTTTCAAAACCTTCTCTTCTTTCTTGAACTTCTTGACATCAGCTCCCCCTTACTCCCCTCCCCACTAACCCCCCCACCCACACCCACCCCCCAGCCAAGAACCCTTTCATTTAAGTATAAGTTTCAGTCTCTGACATCCAATTTGGTCTTTTCTGTTATTTTAATTATATTTTTGCTTCATTCATGTATGATGCTCTTCATGTCATATGATTGGGTCAGGTGAACCTTAATCCTCAGAGTGATATTTTTGCTTTTAGTAAAGCAGGAAAATTGAATATTTTAAACATAATCCACTATTTTTCTACTGGATTTTTAAGTTTCTTATTAAAATGCTTCAGTTTTCCATAGCTTTTTGAAATTAGTCCTTTCTCTGATATGTTGTTGTTATTGTTAAATGGCATTGAGTTGGTTGCAACTCATAGCAACCCTATGTACAACAGAACTAAACGCTACCCAGTCCTGTGCCATCCTCCCAATTGTTCTTATGTTTGAGCCCATCGTTGTCGCCGCGGTGTCAATCCGTATTGTGGAGGGGATTCCTCTTTTACACTGTACCTCTAATTTACCAATCATAATGTCCTTCTCCAGTGACTGTTCTCTCCTGACAACATATCCAAAGCATGTGAAAAGAAGTCTCAGTATCCTTGCTTCTAAGGAGCATTCTAGTTGTACTTCTTCCAAGACATATTTATTTGTTATTTTGGCAGTCCATGGTATTTTAAATAGTATCACCAGCACCATAATTAAAACACATCTATTATTCTTTGGTCTTCCTTATTCAGTATCGAACTTTCACATGTATATGAGGCAATTGAAAATACCGTGACTTGGGTCAGGCACACTTTAGTCTTTGTGGCAGTTAGATTTTATGTCAACTTGCTGGTACCTCTGTGGAGGTAGGGGTGATGCCCAACCTGTCAATCAAGTGATAGTCTGATGACACCTCCTTGTGGGTGTCGCCTTTTGGGGTATAAGAGTGAGAGGTATTTGAAATTGCCTTTCTTTGTCCCTTAGCCGTCCTGCTTGCTGGAACTGGCGCCTGCCTCCAGGAGTGACCTCAAGTAACCTTGAGAGCTGTTTTCCATACTTTGTTATCCGGTCATGTTTCCAACAACTTTGTATCCACACAGGCTCTGCACCAAATGGCCTGTGATCTCTCTGCTCCCTGCTTCACCTTTCAGCTTAATTGGTTTACAGCTGTGTGCGTCTTAAGGGGATCCTGGCTAGCATCAGACTTAAAGGACTTCAGTTGGTATGGGCTGGAGTACCTTCTTGACATGAAGATTCTTCTTGAGATAGACTTCTTATTTGTATATAGATGTGTTTGACTGGTGGGTTTCTCCAGACAACCCGGCCTAACACAGCCCTCAAAGTAACCTCCATGCTTTGCAATGCTTTTAGCGGTCTTGTGCAGTAGATTTACCCAATCAAGTAGGCCCAGAGAGCTTGATAGGGAGCCTGGCTGGTTCTCATGAATCATGCACCATCCACTCTATATGTGTATCTTGACAGCCACTTCAGCGAAGAGGTCCTCACATCAGCTGGGATCAGATTTTCAAGAGAAGGGGAAAGAAAGATGACTGCTTAGTGGCTGCCATGTAAAGGTATGATGAGGTCCCTCCACCCCCCACCCCACCCCCACCCTGGCTGGGAGACATTCCTACCAGAGTGATGAGGAATACTGATGGGAAAATTCAGTCAGGAGGAGGAAGAGGGAGCATACACGTCTTGGAGAAAACAAGTGCATGTCTGTGGTAGAAATAGGGGAAGGACCAACTTCCTAGAGGGGAAAAATGACTACCAAAATGACTATCAAGGGCCCTGTGGCAGTTACATAATCTGTCAATTTGTAAAGTGGTGGAGTCTAGTCTGTTGATCAGGGCATAGCCAATGAGGCCTTTGTGTGAGCATGGTCTTCTCCTGATGATTCTGCTTTCTCCTGCTTTCTCCATGGAGGTAGGTACACACACTCTCTCTGCTTCGTCTTCCTGTTGACAAGACACATGGAGCTATGCTGCTGGCAGCCAGGGTCCTGGAGCTGAAGGAGCCATATGGAGACCCACGCCACTGCTGAGATGCTTCCACTTCCACTGAATCCACACGACTTTCTACTCACTGGCTTGTGGTCTTCCTGTATTCGGCATCAATGTATGGCTGCGTAAGTCTGAAGAGGAATTTATAGACTGGTATTGGACGTATGGGATAATATTAGACTTATGGCTTGATCTGGACTGGTCTGTGATGTCTTCTTAATATACAATTGCTCTTTGATATAAAATGTTCTCTTACATATATCTGAATGTCTATTAATGTGGTTCTCTAGTTAGCCTATACTATCACATTGTGGTACCGTGAAAGTGGGGTACTAGAGAAACAAACCATGAAGATGGAGAGTGGATGCTTGTCTGACCTCTGCCTCATGGTAATTTTTCTTCTTTGGCTAGCCAGAGGTCAGATGTGGCCATGCAGTTTACTGGGTTGTTTTCTGGGAAGAATATGGGAGGTTAAAGGTTTTATTATATTGTTTGATTGTTATCTTTGGTTATTCCTGTTTGAAATGATGATAATGAATGTGATTAATGTATATTTTGAGCTGAGGAGGTAAAATCGCTCCTTGAATTTCTCAGAGACCATGCTGCTTAGTGAAAATAGCTGACAGAAGGTCAACATGGCTGACAGATAACCTGACCCTGGCTTGATTCAGCCAGAGTCCTAAGGTCATATTTTGTATCAATGGAATAGTTTAGATAAGGGTGCAGGTTAGATAGATAAGTATTGAACTTGACTGTTTTAAGATTTGAGTTTAGGATTTGCCTATACTAGGTTTATACTGTTTTCTTATGACTATTGTTATTGATAAAATGAGTTATAGAGTGATTAAAATGAGTATTGGAAAGTATGAAAATAGAGAACTTGTAAGCCCACTTGCCTACATACATTTAAAGATCCTGTAAAGAAGACTCTGAAAAGGTAAGGCCCACCCACTGTCTTCAGTGCTCAGGGCATTAGAAGGTTAAGACTTTTGCCTAGGGTGCTGTTAACAGATTGAAGAAAAAATGAACTCTTTTTTAAAAAACTTTGAACTAGTGGTTTGTGCCTGAGATGGAGGGGAAAAAAAATTGGAACATGGAAGGAATTCTCCACTCTAGGATTGAACTGTTAAAGGGAGCCTGTGGGAAGGCTGAAATGCTTGCTAGGTGACCACCTGGATCCACTTATTGAGTGGAAGTGAGAGAAATGCAACAATAAAGAGATGGGGTCAGGCTGGCCACTGACACCCATGGACCTGGTTCATAGGGACTAGAGGAAAAAATGAGAGCAGGTTGACTTGTCTGAAGTTCATGACCTATCCCAAGGGAGCTAGGGTATTGAGATTTTGTGATGGGGCCCATGGTCTAAAGGCAAGGCAGCCAATGGGCACCATGGTGAAGCCAAATGAGTCAGCCCACACTGAGTTGACCAGATCCTGAACAGATGAAGAGAAGATTTTAGAGCCTGTGAACTAGTGTATATTGTTGCTTTAGGCTGACTAACATTTACTTACTAGTTCAATAACCTACTTGCTTTATTAAGATATTTATTATTCTGACATACCTGTGTCTGACATTGTCAGTGATTATTATTGTACATTTTGCCTAACCACCAACTCCAATTGTTTGTGCAAATAGCATCCAGGCAAGTAAGGATATATTCTGTACAAATAAACAATACATGTATTGCGATATGTAGTTAGGCTACACTTGTTCAATCTCCCTTTCTCGATAGTGTTCTAAAATTATTACCATGGGCCAACCAAGGACACTATAAGCAGAAGGAACTTAGGTGTCAGGTAGATGATCTATAAGAGTCATTACCATAAATTAACAAGGATGTCTCTAAGGTGAAGCAGAGGTAAATAGAAAATATAAGATTCAGGAATGGATTTGGGGCTTCCACTTAATCCTGTCAACTAAGCTGACATGGAAGAAGCACACCAACAACCCTGATCCAAGGATTGTAAATTTTATGATCCAAATCTGAATAAGGGAATAGTAGCAGAGATTAAATTGTGAGATTATGATGTGGATAATGACAGTGGAAGCCCAAAATGCATTAGCAAGATCTACCATGGAATTAGTCTTGGTGATTTCCCTCCTAACCATAATTGAAGGCTAGGAATAACTCGGTTATCAGAGAGAGAGTATTGGAAAGACGATGATAGGAGATTAAAATGATAAATCTGACTTTAATGGTTAAGACCTTGTCACTTGATCTTCCTTCTGATACACTTTGTGCTTGATCTGATTTATAATATGCTCTGTGTTGTTGATTTTTTTTTTCATATTGAGGTTTGTCTCTTGTATTTTGTCACTGTTGGTAGCCTTCTTGACTCCTTGTTATATGTTTTTCTATATGTTCAATATATTAAACCCAGGATAGGTGAATCTACAATGACAATAACTAGAATAAAAGTTCCTCAGGGGGCTCCCTAGGGGGGTACAGCAAGGGTTTTGGGGGATGGCAGTAAGGGGAAGCTGATATCAAGGAGTTCAAGATGGAAGAAAATGTTTTGAAAATGATTCTGGTAGCAACTGTACAGCATTGCTTGATATGATTGAACTATGGAATGGTATGAGATCTAGATTGGGTTCTAATAAAATGGTTTGGAAAAAAATTAAAAAGAAAAAACATGTTTTGGAGATATAAACAATACAAAAGGGCATCTTAAAACCAGTAAAGTTTCACAAATCCCAGAACTGAAGTTTCTCGAGTCATATTGGCCTAAAATTGCTTTACCAAGAATGTGGGTGAGTCTGAAAAAGTGTTGGGGTTGATTCCCAGGATTTTCTGAAGGCAACCCATTCTCAACTGTTGTACCTAGTAAAGGCATTGGTGTCTTCTGACATGGTGTCCTTGCCAACCTTTCTGAGAGGTATCAGGTTCATGATGATCTGGAGCATCTTAGAGATGATGATTGAATGACTATTGTAAACAGGCAGCTGACTTTCCTTGAAATGTGCTTGAAAATGCCATTAAGGAAACATACCATGAAACTTAAATTAATTCAATTAAATTTCCATGCCTTAGGGTTGCCCTTTATCACCAGTCTTATGTATTATAGTACTGCAAGTCTTATCCAGAGCTTTTAGACATCAAAGATAAATCAAAAGCATCCAAGTTGGGAAAGAAGAAGCAAAAACTGTATTTGTATAAAATGGGGTCTTATATATGGAAAACCCCAAATACTTGATAAAACTTGGCTGAAACTAATTTTGAAATTTGGCAATGTAGCAGACTGTAAGTTCAATATACAAAACCAAATAGATTCTTGTATATTAAGTATGGTAGTTACATAATCTGGTGTCAATGTGGGATTTGAAAGGATTCAAAGTGAAGGGGTGGAGTCTAGTCTGTCAAGTGGGTCATAGCCAAAGTGGCCTCTGTGTGAGCATGGCCTTCCCCTGAGAATTCTGGGAATTCCTGGATTTCCTCTTTGGAGGCAGGAGACATCCTCTCTCTCTGATCACTTCCTTGACAAAACAAGTGGCACTATGCTGATAGACCTATGGAACTGGAGAAGCTACATGAAGACCACTGCCAGCGCTGAGATGCTTATAATACCACTAGATCCAAAGACTTTCTACCCACTGGCCTGTGATTGTCCTGAATTTGGCATCATTTCATGTGTTTCATGAGTCTAAAGAAGACTTAATAGATTAGTATTGGACATATGGGCTAATATCAGACTTATGGACTTGGACTGGATTGGATTGGGGTGCTTTCTTAATGTACAATTACCCTTTATAGAAAACTCGCGTTTATACATATATGAGTTCCTATGGATTTGTTTCTCAAGTCTACCCTGACTGACACATTATGGTACCAGGAGTGGGTTACTAGAGAAACAAATAATAAAGATGGAGAGTGGATGTTTGTTTGACCTCTCCCTCATGGTAGTTTTTCTTCTTTGCTAGTCGGAGGTCAGATATGTCCATGTAGTTTACTGGGTTGTTCTTGGAAGGAATATGGGAAGTTCAAGTTTTGATTACTTTGTTTGGTTGTAGTTTTTGGTTATTCCAGATTGAAATGGCAAAAAATGAATGTTGTTAATGTATATTTTGAGCTCAGAGGTAGAAATTGCTGTTTGAATGTCTCAGAAACCATGCTGCTTAAGGAAAATGGCTGACAGAAGGCCAAAATGGCTGACAGAAATCCTGAGTTTGGTTTGATACTCTCAAGAGGCCTTATCCCATACGTTGTATCAATAGAATAGTTGAGATAAGGATTTAATTAAACTAAATAAGGATTGAACTTGACTGTTTTAAGAATAGTGTACAGGTGCCAAGTTGGCACTGGGTGGACTGTGATAGGTAGGTTTATTATGCCAACCTGGATAATAAGAACATGTGGGAGAGATTAATAAGGTTGCAGTTTGATTGGCGGGCAAAGAGATACATGGCTTGGGCGAACCCAGCCTCTCTCTATCTTGCTCTCTGGTGATTGGACCAGTGTGTGGCTGCCTTAGCTAGTTCTCTGCCTCAACTTGTGAGCTACACTACCTGGGTGACACCCAACCCGTGGATCGTGTTGCGAGAGCTTGAGGTTCCATCGAGACCTGCTTCACCAAGTTGCTGGTGTATACATCCCTTGAGCTTGGGACTGTCAGATCCTATCATCTGGCTGTCTGTTGGTGACTTATCCTGCTGTTTGCTGCCTGTGGCCAGACTGCCTGCATTGCTCTTTGGAATAATCAGCTGTCTGTTTCCTTGACATTGGACCCAGATGCCCTGGTGAGTTGAAGGACTTCCAGTATATTAACTGTTCCACAGAAGTGAGTTGAACTAAGCCTCTGTACTGCTGTTTGGACTAATTAGCTGTTATATGCCTTTGTGTTGTATATATATAGTTTATACTCGAGTATAGCCAACCTGAATATCAGCCGAAGCACCTAGTTTTACCACAAAAACTGCATTAAAAATATGCTGGAAAACTCAGGTTATGCACGAGTATATATGATATATATAATTACATATACATAATCATAAGTGTCCTGGATTAGTTTCTCTAGAGAACCCTGTCTAGCACAGTGAGGAAGAGGAGGAATCTGGAAAGGAAAATTTAAAACTATACCATTTACAAAAACCACCCAAAAGATAAAAGACTTCCAAATAAACCTAGTCAGAAAAACACTATAGTTTAACAAAGAAAACTATAAAACACTTCTATGAGAAACCAGAGGCTTACATAAATGGAAGAATGGCCCATGTACATGGGTAAGAAAATTGAATATAGTGGATGTCAGTATCACCCAAATCTCAAAAAATTCCATACAATTCCTTTCCAAATCCCAGTACAATTCTTCAAAGAAATGGAAAAACTATCACCAACTTCATATGGAAAGTAAAGGAACCTAGGCTAAACAAAATATTAATTAGAAAAAGAAAAGAAAAGAAAGAAAGGCCTCTCACTCCCTGATTTCAAAACCTGTTATACAGCCATAGCAGTCGAAAGAGGTTGGTGTTGGTACAATGATGAACATGTAGACAAATGTATCAGAACACAGAATACATAAATAAAACCAAGCACTTACAGACACCTGATTTTTGATAAAGGACTAAAACACATTACATGGAAAAGAGATAGTCTTCAACAAATGGTGCTGGATCTCCACTTGCAAAAGGCAGCACATTTGCAGTTGGTATGCTCAGTAAAGGCACTGGTGTCTTCAGATATGATGTGCTTGCCAATCTCCCTGAGAAGAATCCAGCACTAAATGATCTGGAGCACTTTAGAGGTGATGATTTACTGACTATTATAAACAGGCAAACAGATGGAGCAGGATTATATGAAGAAAAGTGTGACATCAGGATTGGAGGAAGGCTTATTAACAACCTGCGATATGAAGATGACACAACCTTGCTTGCTGAAAGTGAGGAGGATTTCAAGTACTTGCTGCTGAAGATCAAGGATTGTAGCCTTCAGTATGGATTACAACTCAATGTAAGGAAGACCAAAATCCCCACAACTGGACCAATAGGTAACATCATGACAAATGAATAAAATGTTGAAGTTTCAAGGATTTTGTCTTACTTATATCCACAATTAGTACTCAAGGAAGCAGCAGTCAAGTGATCAAAAGGCATATTGCATTAGGTAAATTTGCTGCACGAGACCTGTTTAGAATATTGAAGAGCAAGGATGTTATTTTCAGGACTGAAGTGAGCCTGACCTAAGCCGTGATACTCTCCATTGCATCATATGCATGTGAAAGTTGGACACTGAATAAGGAAGACCATAGAAGAATTGATGCATTTGAATTGTGGTGCTGGAGAATATTGAAAGTACCATGGACTGTTAAAAGGAAAAATTGATCATATTGGAAGAGTGTTTCTTAGAGAAAAGGTGGCAAGACTTCATTTTACATACTTTGGATATATTGTCAGGAGAGACCAGCCCTGAAGAGGGACATCATGTTTGGTAAAGTGGAAGGGTGACAAAAAAAGAAGAAGGTTCTCAATGAGATGTCTTGACACAGTGGCATCATCACTGGGCTCAGGTATAGGAACAATTGTGAGGATGGTGCAGAACCAGGAATGTTTCGTTTTGTTGTGTGCAGGATCATGATAGGTTGGAGCTGACTTTATGGCACCTAACATCAACAACCTGAAAAATAATGAAACAGGACCCATTAGCTATAAGAGAAATATAAATTAAAACAATGACGAGATACCATATTTTACTGTCACTAATAGTAAAATACAAAAAACAAACAAAAAACCCCAGCAAATAACAAATGTTGGAAAGGCTATGGAGAAATTAGAACACTCATACATTGCTGTTGGGATTGCAGAATTGTGTAATCACTATGGAAAACACTATGGGACATTCTTAAACAAATGCAAATAGAAATGCCATAGAATCCTGCACTCTCTCTACTCAGTATATACCCCAAAGGAATAAAGAACAATTATATGCACACATATGTTTATAACAGAGCTAGCTACAACATCATAAAGATGGAAACAACCAAAAGCCCATCTGTGGAAGAATGAAGAAATAATCTCTTGACACACACAGCAATGGGATATCATGCATTTCTGAAAAACAATTATGAGACTGTCAAATACCTCATGATATGGACAAATTTACTAACAAAATTAGTCAATCTCATAAAGACAAATACTGCATAACATCAGTATTGTAATAGATAAAAATTAGAAAATCAATTTCCACACCAAAAGAAGCATGTTTTGAAAGCTAAGCTGAGGCTGAAGGGCAGGACTTAGGGACAGGGTGGGAGGGAAGGAAGAATGCAAGGAGGTGAAAAACAACACCACCAAAAAGAAATCTCCATGTGAGAATGAAACTGGTTTAGAACCTTGTAGACATGATGAAGTGATGTTCTTTGAGGCACCATCTCTTTCTCTTTTTATCTTCTACATTTTGAAGGGGGTTTTTGGAAAAGAATTCTTGATGAACACAGAAAACTTAGAAAGTTCAGGCATTATGGAAACACTTTTCTGTACATCTGGAAAAGAATAACAGGTTGGGTTCTGGAGACAGAATGGGGCTCATTTCCTAGCCAATGCACCCCATGTACAGTCATCAACTGTTGGCAAAGGAGGCTTGCACATTGCTATGATACTGGACAGGTTTCAGAGGCACTTACAGACTAAGATGGCTTAGGAAGAAAAACCTGGTGATCTACTGAAAATCAGTCAACAAAAATCTGTGAATCATAACGATACAATACCACTGTGCAAAGGGTCTCCATAAGTAGAGGTCCAACTATATGGTAGTTAGCAACAATAAAAATAACCACATATCAACAAATGAAATTTTCAATCAACCCAAATTAGCTCAAAAGATATGGAAAGAAAATTTTATTACAACAGCATAAATTTGAATATGAGCTATGAACTCTGAGATTTGTCTTCTAGTTTATGATATATTTTTTCTCTTTGATTGTCTTTCTTTTAATAGTTGTTGTTCCCAACAAATGTTACATGACCTTCAGTGTATGTCTCTCTGTGTATGGGTGTACTAAATAGACAAAAACAAAAGGACTATGGAAGGGAATAAGCAGAGTAACACACCAGCACTGTCCACGGACTTAGCCAGTGATGGACTCATCCCCCCCTACTACCAGCAACTTTGGACGTGTTATCAAGAGAGACCAGTCCTTGGAAACGGACATCATGCTTGGTAAAGTGAAGGGGCAGGGAGAGGAGGAAGACCGCCCAAAGAGATGGATTGGCACGTGGCTGCAACAATGAGCTCGTGAAGATGGCTCAGGACTGGGCAACATTTCATTCTGTTGTACATAGGGTCTCTAGGTGGAAGAACCGAGCAATGGCACCTGATAAGACCACTTGCCAGCCACAGTGATTCCTCAGAAGAAGAATGTAACACAAACTGCAGCAATACGATTGAACCATCATGAAACTTTCTACCCCATTGATGGGGGACGAGGGGGAGACAAACACTCAAATTTTTGTTTGTTTCTAGAACTACCAAGGAAAATGATACTTGTCTCTTGAAGCAAATTTAGAAACTAATGGCAACAACGTCAGTGAGAAACTTCCTCCAAGGAGAGGAGTTTGTTATCTCCCATTCCTTTCCACTTTTCAAATAAACTTCAACTCCATGCTCAGGACCAAAGTTACTGCTGCTTTCTAATTTTTCCCCTTTAGTATGACTCTTAGGTAATTCTACTCCAAGAGATACAGACTTTCAATTTCTTCTTGGTTTGCTGAGTCTTTGGGATTCCCTATATATGGCATCATAAAACCCCCAAAGCTCAGTGCCATCGATTTGATTCTGGCACGCCCCATATAGAGCTTCTGAGGCTTCAAATCTTTACATGCACAGAAAGCCTCAATTTCTCCTACTTAACGGAGCCCTGGTGGTTTCGTGGTACCACGGTGGGCTGCTAACTGTTCAAAACTACCAGTGGCTCCTGTGTTAGTCTGGGTATTCTAGAGAAACAAATCCACAGAAACTCATGTATAAGAGAGAGTTTTATATAAAGGTTAAGTGCACATCAAGGAAACATCCCAACCCAGTGCTGTGCAAGCCCCCAAGTCCAACATTAACCCATATGTCCGACACCCATCCACAAAGTTCTCCTCCATCTCACAAAACACACACTATGATGCCGACTGCAGGAGAAAAGCTGAAACAGTGAATGTTTAAGTGTCTCAGCGCTGGCAGGGGTCTCCACACGGCTGCTCCAGCATCCAGGGCTGCATCGGAGTAGGTTCATATGGCTTCTTCTTGGGGATGTCTTGCAAGAAGTGAAACTGGCCAGCTGAAGCAGGGAACTGGCTAAGGCAGCTGCACCCTGGTCCATCAGAAAGCCAGAGACCCAAGAACTAGAAAGGCGAGACTCACCAAGCCATTTATATCTCTGCCCTTCAATCAACCCCACATGTGTTTATCAACCAGGTTGGCACAGTAAACTTTTACTTTAACTAACTCAGCTCCTTAGGAGAAAGACAGAACTTTCTACTCCCGTTTAAGAGTTAAACAGTCTCTGAAACTCACAGGAGCAGTTCTACCCTGTCCTATAGGGTCGTTTTGAATCAGTATCCACTCGATGGCAGTCAGTAAGTGGTTTTGAACCTCAAATCTCGGGGCTATCAGTCCAACGCTTACCCAACAGAGCCATTGGTGCATCTGCAAATAGGGATCATTATAATACTTCCTTACCAACTTGGATACCTTTTATTTTCCTTTTTTGCTTTATTGGTCTGGCTAGGACTTCCAATATAATGTTGAAGAAGAGTGGTAATAAAGGCCATCTTTGTTTGTTTCATGTTCAATCTTTGCATTTAAAACAATTTAAAACAATGTTGACCATTGCCTTTGTGTATATGCCCTTAATTATGTAGAGTGACTTCACTTCTATTCTTATTTTGATGAGTTTTTAATCAGGAATGGGTGTTGGAATTTATCAAATGCCTCTTCTGTATGGATTGATGTGACTATGCTGTGTTTTTCCCCTTTGCTTTATTTATGCATGAATTATGCTGTTATTCTAGTATTAAATCATCCTTGCATGTTTGCTATGAATTTCATTTGATTGTGATGGATTAATTTTTTGATACAGTGTTGTATCCTATTGGCCAAGATTTTTATTGTCCCATTCTTTCTCCTACACCCATTCAGCTTGTATATCTATCATAGATCACCCTTATTACCACTGTTGCCTTTAATTCTTACACATCTCTCAGAGATTGCCGTATCTTCCTCATTATTGTCTGACCTTACTCTTATTGTATATTCTCTTTCCATTCACCAAAATTAACATATATACTGTGTAGCCGATAATTTACCTTAATTTCTCTCCTTTTACCATCAAATGAAAAAAACGTTTCTCTTTGCATGAACTGCTCCATCTTTTGAAATCTTTTTTAAAATAGTGGTCTCATACAATATTTGTTGTTTTGTGATTGACTTATTTCAGTCAGTATAATGTCTCCCAGGTTCATCCAGGTTAGGACGTGTTGCAAAGATTCATCATTAGTCCTTAACATTGCATAGTATTCCAGTGTGGATATGCCATAGTGTGTATATTCAACCTTTTACTAATGGATATTTAGGTTGTTTCCATCCTCTGCCTAGTATAAATAATGCTGCAATGAAGTCGGGTGTGCATCTCTCTATTCCTGTTGAGAGTTTTATTTCTCTACGCTATAAATCATGTAGAGGGATGCTGGGTCATATGATATTTCTATGTCCAACTTTTTGAGGATGCTCCATACAGTTTTTGAAAACGATTACACAATTTTACAGTCCCAACAGCAGTGTAAAGGGTTAAAATCTCCTCATACCCTTGCCATAATTTCTTGTTTTCTGTTTTTTGGAAATTTGCTTTTAATGACAGGATGAGATGATGTCTTATCATAGTTTTGATTTCATCTATGTAATGAGTAATGAAGAACATTTCATTTTGTTACTTGAATGTCTTATTTGGTGAATTGACTGTTCATGTCTTCTACCCATTTTAAAAGTCAATTGTTTTTTCTTTCTTTTGTTGAAATGTTGAATTTTTAATAAGTTTTTAATAATTAGGTATTGTTCAATATGTCCTTGCCAATTATCTCCCAGTCTGTGGGTTCTCGTTTTTTCTCTCTTGATGGACTCTTTTGATGTATATATGAGTCTAATTTTAGGACTTCCTAGTCTTCTAGTTTGTGATTAATTTTTAGTTTTGTTTGATAGTGTATTTTTGCCATGTCTTAGGACTCTAAGTTTGTCCCTATTTTTTCATTAATGATCATTATATTTCAAAGTTTTACTTTTAGGTCTTTGATCCATTTTGAATTTGTTTTGTTATATGGGTGTGGAAATGGGGTCTGTTATATTTTTCAACAAATATGTATCCCCTTTTCTCAGTAACATTTGTCAAAGAAACTCTCTACTCAGTTTAATGAGTTTTGGCCTTTTGTCAAAGATTCGCTGTTTATTGGTTGTATTAGTCTGGGTGGATTAGAGAAACAAATCCAGAGGAACTCATATGTGTATAAGAAAGAGCTTTAGGTGCAAGAGCAATTGAATATTGAGGAAACATCCCAGCCCAGTCCAGATCAAGTCCTTAAGTGCAATATTAACCCATGTCCTATACCAATCTATAAATTCCTCTTCAGACTCACACAACACATGCAATGATGCCGAATGCAGGAAGATCACAGGCCAGTGGGTGGAAATTTCTGTTGATCCAGTGACCATGGAAGCATCTCAACGCTGGCAGGTGTCTCCAGGTAGCTCCTTCAGCTCCCGGGCTCTAGCATAGCTCCATGTGTTTTCTCAACAGGAATGTCTCTCAGGGAGTTAGTGTGTGTCCTGCCTCTAACCAGCTATTTATCTCTTTAGCACCTCCAAAAGAGGTCATTAAGCTGCTACTTGATTAACAGGCTCAATTTCACCCCTTCACTCTTAAGTTTCAAATTGACAACAGATTATGTAACTACCACATCAGTATATATATTTACTTTTAGTTTCTCATATGGTTTATGAGTTTGTCCTTGTAGCAGCACCATACTGTTTTGGTTTTGTTGTATTTTCATCATAATATGAGTTGGTAGTGTGTTGTTGTTTTTCTATATTCTGCAGTAGTTAGCATTCCCTGGTAAAATCATCTGGCCGTGGACTTTTTGTTGTTGGGCATTTTCTAATGACCTGATCTATTTTCTATATCAAGTCTGTGTTAATTTAGGTAAAGTTTTTTGAGATATTTGTGCATTTCTTCTAGGTTTTCAAGTTTGGAGTACAGTTTTTCATAATATTAAATAGTTATTTTTTTATTTGGATTGATTCTGTTGTGATGTCACCAATTTTTGAACCATTTTGTTTGGTATTCTGTCAATTCTGGAAGCCTTGTTTTTCACTAATTCCTTCTGCACAGCTTGAATATCTTCCTTTAGTACCAGTGGTTCCTGGTCATATGCTATGTTTTGAAGTGGTTGAATGGTGACAATTATTTTTAGTACATTGACTTCCATATTCTTTTGATATGTCCCACATTGTTCAATTTAGTATTTTGTCCTCAAAATCTTTTAATATTGCAACTTGAGACTTGAATTTTTTTCTTCCATTCTTTCAACTTGCTATATGCTGAGCATGTTTTAGCTTTTTATTTTTTAACTCCGGGTATTCATACATTTCTTTATAATATTCTGTATTCTCAAGTTGCTCTTTGAAAATTTCTATTCAGCTCTATTCTTCGTCATTTTTTTCCTTTTTACTTAGCTACTCTACAATCAAGAGCAACTTTCAGAGTCCCTTCTGACATCCACTTTTATCTTTTCTTTCTTTTTGATCTTCTTAATAGTCTTATGTGTTCTTCATGCATCATGGCCTTGTCCTCATTCCATAGCTCATCGGGTCTTCTGTCATTAATGTTTAATGACTCAAATCTGTTCTCTAAATCCACTTGGGATATACTCAAGGTTGTATTTTGGCTCATGTGTACTTGTTTTAGTTTCCTTAAATTTCAACCTGAAATTATAGAAAAGCAATTGATGGCCTGTCCCACAGTCAGCTCCTGGCCTCATTTTTGCTGCTCATGTTGAGCTGCTCCATCATATCTTCCCATCGTTGTGGTCAATTTGTTTCCTGTGCATTCCATCTAACAAAGTCCATGTGTAAAGTTGCCTTTTATGTTGTTGAAAGGTGTTTTCACTGTAGAAGACACTGAAAATACACTCTTCTATCCTGTGATCTCCAGTTTAGTTTCTATCACCAAGCCCCTATTTTCTGACTACTGTTCCTTTCTAGTTGTTTCCGACTTTCACAAAGTTGCCAGTAATTATGGATGTATCTTGAGTGCCTGTTTGAACAATTTCAGATTGAAGAATTTGATAGACTTCTTCAGCTTCTTCATCACCAGATTTATGGATTGGTATGTAAATTTTAATAACCAGATTTATTTGTGTGTGCATATAGATATTATTTGATCACAGATAACACTGCACTTCAAGATCGATTTTGAAATGTCCATTTTAATGATGAATGCAAGGCCTGTTTTCTTTAATTTGCTATTTTGGCATAAAGTAGGAAATGGTACAAGTTCATGTTTATCCCTAGGTTTAAACCACAAACAATCAAAGTAATCTTTTTCTTTCACTCACATAGAATTTTTTCTCCAGCATAGAAAGAAAATACACTTTATATCTGAAATCCATCAGTTTCACTGAATCCTGGATAAGTATCCTTTGCCACCCAGCCTTTCAGAAAGCTTTGTGGGGTGGGTTTTCATCTACTGCCCTTCTCTCCACCTTTCCTCACTTTCCTCCATGTTCAAGCTGCAGTTCAGACTGGTGGCACCTGGTGGTGTCTTAGTACCGCCATGAACAAAGTCCACAGCCCCAAACCAAATCCACTGCTCTGGGGACACCCTTTCATAATAGGACAGTAGAACTGCTCCTTGGGTATTCTGAGAGTGAATATATACAGAAGCAGACAAGACAGCTTCACATTTCTTCTGCAGAGCCGCTGGTAAATTGGAACCTAAAATCTAGTTGTTAGCAGCCGAACGTTTAACTTGCTATGCCACCAGCGCTTAGAAAACAAACCACAATACTCTCTTTTATGACCCAGGTTATGAACTTGTGCCTAGAATGACTCGTGCTAACAAATGGGATGAGCACAAAATCCGACTACAGATACATACTTAAAGGCTGACAGTGCAGGGCCGGGCAGGCAGGAAGTGATGAGAATGGCAGCCACGGATGGGGCTCTGGTTGGCTGTGTCACGAGTGACCTGGAGACAAGCGTGAGAGAGAACTAAAGAGTGGGATTGCCTTTGGGAAGCCTTTTCAGGGATGAGGTGATGCAAGGTGAACCCCTGCTCTCATGGAAGCTGTGGTCTCTGCAGTGTGGTCATGTTAGCTGACACTGATAAGGGAAGAGATAAATCAATGCATGAGATGAAAATGTGTGAGTAACGTAAAATGTAACAGCTCTAATGTACACACGAGTCTTACAAACAGAATTGATATAGCAAAGAAACCATTTCATGACGCGTTTCACTGTGCAAAATGCACTTTTCATTTAAAAAGAAATGAGTGCCACCTGGTGGTCAGAGCCAGGATTGTCACTCTGAGCCTCCCAGAGCAGGGGACTTAAAGGACAAATTGGATGAATGGAGGTGGGGATCTCGGCTTAATGGCAGCAGCCAAACGTTTTCTAGAAAATGTCAACCACTGGCAGCAATCCCTTTATAGCCATAATTTTCTGAGAAGTTCATACATTATAGTGGAAGTGAAACTGTCTGAATTGAAGTTGAAGCTGCACCCGTGAATGTGTATTTGGGTGAGAGAACTAAGACACGCACACACTATCAAAACTATTACTTTTCTCTACTTTGTTCCCTATAAAACTCAATACATTGAACCTACACACACACTACTTTGTCAAGTGTTTTCTATTTTCAGCTTTTTAACAAATTTCTACCTTGAATAGAAGATTTCAAACAATATGACAGTATATCTGGAAATTAAAATTATCCTGCATCCACCACTGGCCGGTTTCATGCCCCCAGTCTCCAAGGGGTGTGTTGTCAACAGAATGGTGTCCATTCTCTGGACTGTTCCTGTCAGTGAGGTGTACACAATCATGTACGTGAAAGGGGGATCACATTACTCATGTGACTTTGCAGCTTATTTTTCCAGTTAATTTTAATTCTCATGATTTCTCTTGACCACTTATTAGTTCTTGTGATCTTGGCATTTTTACAAATGTTTATTGTTCATGTGTATTTTAATGTGAATTCTCTCTGATTTTAGCAGAGAATCTGCTTGCTTCACAAACCAAGGGGATAATTCAATGCTGAGTTGCAGTTTGCTAATGATTTCTCCTTGGTTTTCACCATCCTCTGTGTGTTTTAAAAGTTTCAATAATATCATGATTTGAAAACAATACGGGTCATCATCTAACAACACAAGGTTGAACAACACCCTGGAAGCCCTGGAAGCTTCAAGACAAAAAGCGAACACTTGAGAATAATTCTAGTTAATTTCTAATGATGAGGAGACAACACAGTTTTTTTACTTAAACTCTCCTACAGCCAATACCATGACCTGAATAAAAGTCACGGTCTCTTAGAGAGCTGTGCAGGGACACTCTGCCTGGTGAAGTGGGACAAGAGGACAATCAGTAAGCACTTCTCTGATCAGAGCCACGCTTGGCTCCCAGGACCCTGGTTCTGGTCGCAGTCTTGGAGCTGCTGAAGTGGGGGCCTTTGAACTGGTTCAACCCCTGTTGAAAAATTGCCTTTCTACCTGGGATCTACTGAATCAGAATCCACATTTTAGCAGGACCCGAGCCAAGCAGCACCTAGGTATCTTGCTTAACTGTAGAAATTCAACTTTAATGTATAGGGTGGTGGTGGTGGGGCACTTTCTTAGCAAGGTGGGGGCGGGGTGCCAGTGTGGTTTGCACCTTCGGGGGGGGGGGGTGAGTCCTACTCCCTCCTCCCTACCCAATGTTACTTGAGCTCATTTGTCTTCAGTCAGGATGTTCTGAGCTTTTTTTCCTCTCTGGGTGGGACAAAAAACAGAAGGGAGCACCCCAGAGAGAATCCTCCTGTCTCAGGGGTAAATGAGCCTGTCCTAGCACAAAGGAGAGACCAAAAGCCTCTGATTTTTAATTTCTATAAAAATGTTAGAGAGAAATGTATATACATATATGTATCTTTGAATTTGGGGTTCTTTGATATGTCTATCCAAACAATCGATTCCCTTTTCCCTGGAGCCTGAGTGAGACAAAGTGATGATGCACTGTATGTGTTTTATTGGAAGGAGGTAATTAATTACATAATTAAAACTTGGAGGGGCCATAATAATAAGTAGTTTTGTGGAGGACCAGCCTCCCCACAACTGAATAGGCACGAGGGGCAGCGATGGGTAAATTAAAGAGATATCAGAGAAGATAAAGCATGCAAAGGCTCACCCTTCAGGAGCTAGGTCCAAGCAGAGAGAGAGTAATATAATCTCAGGAACTCACAAATGTTTTTTTTTTCTGCTCTGTGCAACACATACCCAGGAATGAAGTACCATGAATATTGATTTGGGAATTATGAATACATTTTAGCATGCATTAATAAATATACAATCTGTGTAAAATGAGAATCATGTCCACAGTCTTCAGGTCAAGTTTGTCAATAATGTCATTCAAATCTGCCTTAGCTTTTAAGTAGAATTCTTCAGGAATTAGTATAAATGTAACCATTAGAACAAAAAATAGCTATTCTAAATACTAAACACAAAAAGGAGAGCCAATGAAGCAGCCCATCTAATGAAAATACACACACACACACACACACACACACGTACACGGGGGGCTTAAGAAGTTAGTGAAAAATGGGATTAAGAGACAATGGGACTGGTCCACGAACTGTTTGAACTCCCCTTGTATATCATCTGTGAGTAATAAATGAACCACACCTATTAAAAAAATTAGTAGATTTCCTGTTTGTGAGGTTATGCTCTCAGTAGGGACCACCCTTAATAGTAACTAGATACTGAGAGTTTAAAGAAATGACCAGGGTTACTCTGGAGTTCATGGGCTTTATTATTTATGGGAAATTTATTAAAGAAGGTGCAGTCCTACAACCCTGAGGTAACTAACAATGCCACGATTTAGTCTGAACCCCTTTTCAAACAAGCAATTATTTTTGTACTGTTTAGGTTAAGGAAGGGATGAGGGGAGTATGTGAAGCAGGTCCAGAGCAGCTCCATTGACTACAGGCCCTACATCAACACTCTGGGAACTTCTCTTCCAAAGATGTTTCACAATCACCACTTCAAAATGGCCTTGGCGATAACATATTCTCTAAGGTAAGCTCTGGCACTATTCTTCAAACATCTCTGGGAAGATGATGGACAGGACATGTAGGAGATATTCATTTACCCTACATTCCACCCTGACACCCCCATATGGCCCGTAAAATCTTACCACATATCTCTTGGACTTGGGCGGTGGGGATTTGCTGTCATAAGCCACAACAATAAAAATCTCACAACAAAAGATCAAGGCAAACAGAACAATTCATTTCAGAGAGGGGAAGAAATGGGATATACCCATACCTGGACTGGTTCTAACAATGTAGTAGGCACACTCAGGCACTGGTATCAGCCATACAACTTTCCATGGCATGATGACAGCGGAAGTTGTTGGCATTTCTCTACAGTCTGCTAGATTTTTTACAACAGCAATAATTTTGTCCCAGATGGCAAAAAAACCCCAAACTAAAACAAAAGCATTACTGGGAAAATTAGGTTCAAAAAGATAGAGAAACAAGAAACACTAATAATACATAAATCATGGCGATCAAGCCAAATATATGGGTAGACATGGTTCATGGCAACATCTGCAACCTGAACTCTATACCTGTCCCCTAAGACGTTGAAACATCATTGAGGATTACTTTGCCATATCTGTGGGACAGAGCCAGTGGTTCTCCCAGGGGCTTGGCCTTAGGACAACCGCAACAGTAGATTGTTGGAATTTCCAGGCTGAGTCAGGGGGCATTCCTCAGGTTGCCAGACACTTGAGTTCTCGTGATCTTCTTCATCCCTTGTATTAATAGTTTACAGGCATTGGGTTGTATTTGAAATCGGCACTTAATCATTGACGGCAGTCGTTTTGTCCATTGCTTGCGTTTGATGATGTGGGTTCTCCAAGCACTGTGAAATCTGTTGATGTTATTGCATGGGATATTCTGCCCAGTTCCCAGGGTGCAGTCCTAACCTTTGCCAATAGGCAACCGGGGCAATTCCTGATTTACTTCTGAGAAAGAGACAGTCTCTTCTCCTTGGCAATAGACCACAGGGTCCATCATCCAAAAGCCAGTTCTGTTTAGGGATAGGTTTATGCATCAGGACCATCCAGGCAACCCTTAGCTATGCCATTTTTGGCTGGTTGGGGAAGGTTCTCTTAGGTTGAGCTATCTGTGTGCCAGGCCTGAGCTCTGGGCCCTGTGCTCTGGAGTATGGAGCATCCTACATAGGCGGCTCTGAATTTCAAGGCAGGTAGTTTCAAAGTGCTGACTTTGCAGTTCATAGCACGATGGATAACCACTAAGCATAGATAGTGCCACTAGTTTAGTCAATAGTATCGAATTTAAAACACTGTTAAGAAAAGGAAATTTTATGAGTATAGCTATGAACCCCAATACATGAATTGTTGACTTGTACAGATTACAATTTTAAGTGACTGGACACTATTTACACAAACTAAGGGGATTGGTGGCAGGGTAAAACTTTCAATAATATTCATTCAAAACAGAACCACGCCTATCAGAGAAATGCAAGACGGGCATTAAAATAGTAAGTATATGGTAGTCCTGGGCCACCATTTATAGGGCAGCCTCAAGGAAGAGTGCAACTCTCTACGGATATTAGAGCCCGGTCTTTCTCCCGCAGTGGCTGGTGATCTGAGACTGCTGACCTTCCGGATCACAGCTGAATACATAGCCACTTCACCAGTGGGGCTCCTTTCAAAGGGTTAATGGCTTCGATCCATGTTTGCTTATATAGCTATTTATCCATAGACCAGAAAACACAAAGCACTCAAAAATTCTTTTTCCGCCACTCAGGTAGAAAGTTTTTCCAGCATAGAAAGCGAACGCTTTGCACTTCCAGAAAGCTTTGCCGGTGGCTGTGTTCCACAGCACCTTCCTCCCACCTTCCTGTGATGCCAAGTTAAAACTGCAGTTCAGACTTCTGACACGTGGTGGCGCCTTAATACTTCCATGAACAAATTGCATAACTCAAAACCCAGCCCAGTGCTCTGAAAAGGATTATGACTCAGTAACTATCATCATAGGACAATGTAGAAGTAAGTGCTCCTTAAAATTTCATACTTTAGTTTCACCTTCCCCCCCCCCCCCCCTCCATAGCACCCCAAACAAACTCACTGCCATCGGATTAATGCCAACTCATAGTGAGGTATAGGACAAAACAGAGTTGTGACCTGCTTTAGTTTTGAGACTGTAATTGTTTTACTGGAGTTGAAGACGCTGGCGGTTTTAAACAGCGGACCTTGCGGATTTCAGCCGATCGCTTAGTCACTCAGCAACCAATGCAGGTGAACACAAACCTCCAATAAGAAAACAATACAAAGCACCCTCTCTTATGACTCAGGTTGTGAGTTCTGCCCAGAGAGACTCTATGTCTGACAAAGGGAATGAGTATAAACAGCTTCTCTATCAATCAGGCAGAGATCATACATACCCTGTTTTCCCGAAAGTAAGACATCCCCCGAAAATAAGACCTACATACAGTTTTGTCTCTCGCTGAAATAGAAGGCATCCCCCCCAAAATAAGACCTCCCTGAAAATAAGGCGCCCTGAAGCTACCGTAACTCTGGACTCTGAACTGTAGTGGTGTGAGTGCCACCGCGCAGCTCACTGTTGGCCGCAGTGCAGCGGGAGCAGACAGGAAGTGCGAGGTCTCTTTTAATAAAACAATAAAATAAACAATAAATGTGTACCAAATTCTTCTTCATAGAAAAATAAGACATCCCCTGAAAATAAGACCTAGCACATCTTTGAGAGCAAAAATTAATATAAGACGCTGTCTTATTTTCGGGGAAACAGGGTAGTAATCGTAATAATGGTGGATCGACCGGATACTTGGCAAGTTGTGTTCCTATAGACATGACCTTAATTTGAACTGGTTACAAGTGTCTCTTTAGTTATTTCATGAGAGACAGTCCTTCATTGATTTTTTGAGTGTTTATGGGAGTCTTCTCCCTTTTATGAATTATTTTTATTTTTGTCTTTACACGAACATGATCTTATTCTTACCACGTAAGTGCGATTCATTTTTTATTTTTTGTGTGGGATTTGCCAGTTATGAGGAACAGGAGTGGATGTAAAATGATAATAACTGCTACAAAGTGTTATAGGGAATGGGGGGGAGATAGGAAGGGAGAGATGATTTCAGAAGTAAATAATAAAGGCGGGAGGGGGAAGGAGCACTAGAACGGATCATGATTGCACATCTCATTTTAAGGGCGATTTAGCCATGGGTGTAGGGGCTGGGGTGGGGATTAACAGGGTTGTGATTGAACAATTCCCTGATATGGTTGAATGTTTTAACTATTCAATTGTAGGATATGTAAATTATGTGCCAATAAACGGTTGAAAAAAAAACAACTGACAAATGTCTATAGAAACGAATACTTGGGTAACCTGTGGCTGAAACACCAGGTAGCCAGAGGTTGTGAGGTAGCACCAGAGGGGGACACGTGCAGAGCTGGGCTGGCAGGAAGTAACTGAGAGGTAGGAGGGGCTAGAGCGGGGCGTGGTCCGCAGGGGGAGTGTGCTGGACGGAGGGCGAGAGGGCGAGCCTGGGAAGGCGTCTGGGAAGCCTTTGCAGGGATAAGGTAAGGTAAGGTACACCCCTGCTCTCCTTGAAGGGCAATCTCTGCAGCGTGGTGTGTTTGGAGACACCGATGAGTCCCAGTGCCTCACAGTTGCTTCCAACTTGTACGAAACTCAACCCAAACACACTGCAGTTCCGGGGATACGGCTCATACCGACCCTATGGGACAAGGGAGAAATGCACCTTTGAGTGTCCTACAGAATACCTCTTTAAGGGGCTAGCAAGGCCTGACTTTTTCCCCTTGAAGCGGCCAGTACCATTTGTTACTACTCAGCTAATGAATTTTGCCCAGAGCGACTCTGATTATGTCTGACAAAGACAATGAGTATAAACAATCTTCCTATCAGGCAGGGACCACGGTAATCTTGATTTTCCTGGATCGAACTTGATACTTGCCAGCTGTCCTTCCTATAAACACGACCTGAATTTTTACTGGGTGCAAGTGTTTTTCAGTTATTGCATGACAGACATTTCTTCCATGGCTTTTTGAAGGTTTATGGGTCCTCTCCCTCTTATGCAATATTTGTATTTGTGTCTTTAGACTAATATGATCTTATCCTTACCACCTAAGGGTGATTCGCTTTTCATTATTTTTTCCTCAGTTGTAAAGTAGAGGAGGAGTGGATGTATAATGATAATATCTGGTGCAACATGTTACAGGGAATGAAAGGGGGTAGATAGAAAGGGAAAGTGATTACCGAAGTAAATACTGAAGGCGGATGTGGGAGGGAGCAGGAGAACGGATCATGATTGCACATCTCATTTTAAGGGCGATTTAGCCATGGGTGTAGGGCCTGGGGTGGCGTCTACCATGGTCTTGATTGAACAAATCTCATTGCTATGGTTTAATGTTTAAACTATTCTATTGTAAGATATGCATACTATGTGCCAATAAAACGTTGAAAAAAAACAACAACAACTAACAAACGTTTATAGAAACGAATACTTGGGTAACCTGTGGCTGAAACACCAGGTAGCCAGAGGTTGTGAGGTGACACCAGAGGGGGACACGTGCAGAGCTGGGCTGGCAGGAAGTAACTGAGAGGTAGGAGGGGCTAGAGAGGGGCGTGGTCCGCAGGGGGAGTGTGCTGGACTGAGGGTGAGAGGGCGAGCCTGGGACGGTGTCTGGGAAGCCTTTGCAGGAATAAGGTAAGGTAAGGTACACCCCTGCTCTCCTTGAGGGGCCATCTCTACACTGTGGCTAGGTTAGGTGACACCGATGAGCCCCAGTGGCTCACAGTCGCTTCCAGTTTATACAAAACTCAAACCAAATGGACTGCCATTCAATGCATGCTGGCTTATTGCCGCCCTACGGGACAGGGGAGAAGTGCTCCTGTGTTTCTGAGAATATAACTCTTTAACAGACTACAAAGGCCCATCTTTCTCCCGTTCAGCAGCCATTGGTTTCAACTGTTGACCTTGTGGATGGCAGCCTGCGCTTAGCCTCTAAACTAGCAAAGCTAGTGACTAGAATCCACTAGTCTAGCTGATAGTAGTCCACTGCCTAACCCTCCATGCAACCAGGGGACGGAAAACAAAGCACGCTACTCTCTCAAGACTGAGGTTATGAGTTTTGCCCAGAACAACTCTGCTTATGTCTGACAAAGACAATGAGTATAAACAGTTTTCCTATCAGGCAGAGACCAGGGTAATCTTCAGTTTGCTGGATCGAACTCCGTACTTGGGCAGGTGTCCTCCCTATAGACACGACCTGAATTTTCACTGGGTGCAAGTATATCTTAGTTATTGCATGACAGACATTTCTTCCCTGGTTTTTTGAAGATTTATGGAGGTCTTCTCCCTCTAATTCAATATTTGTATTTGTGTCCTTACAGTAATATGATCTTATTCTTACCACCTAAGGGTGATGCATTTTTCATTATTTTTTCCAAGTTGTGAAGGGCAGGAGGCGTGGATTTATAATGATAATATCTGATGTAATATGTTATAGGGAATGAAGGGAGGGGGAGATATGAAGGGAAACCTGATTTCAGAAGTAAATAATGAAGGCAGGAGGGGGGAGGGAGCATGAGAACGAATGGAGATTGCACAGCTCATTTTATTTATTTATTTTACTTATTAATCATTTTATTGAAGGCTCGTACAATTCTTATCACAATCCATACATACATCCATTGTGTCAAGCACATTTGTACATTTGTTGTCATCATCATTCTCAAAA
>NW_022103942.1:785258-802852 GCF_000313985.2 Echinops telfairi | reverse complement strand
CACAGGCTGGTGTGCTTCTTCCATGTGGACTTTGATGCTACTGAGCTAGATGGCTGCTTGTTTATCTGCAAGCCTTTAAGTCCCCAGACACCGTATCTTTTGATAGCCGGGCACCATCAGCTTTCTTCATCACATTTGCTTATGCACACATTTGTCTTCAGTGATCGTACCAGGAAGGTGTGCCTCATGGAATGCCAATCTAATAGAACAATGTGTTCTTGCATTGAGTAAGTACTAGATTGGAGGTCCAATGGCCATCTGCTGCCTTAATACTAAGCCTATAAATATATGTACATAGATATATTTCCCACCATTCTGTATAAATATATTAACATATGTACATGCCTGTATTTAGACCTTTATAAATACCGTTTGTCTCTTAGTTCATTCTTCTATTTCCTTTTACTTTCCTTTACATGATGTCCCACTATCATGGTCAGCTTTCATTTGGGTTTCACTAATTTCTCTCGGTTACATTGCCCTTGCTGAATCCCTAACAGGCCTCTCACACCCTCCTTGCCACTAATTTTGGATCACTTGTTGCTCCCCTGCCCTGGGTTGGTCAATACCACCTCCTTACCCCTGCCTCCCCCCTCTCCCATGGCCCCCTGGAACCATTGAGCCGGTTGTTTTCTCCTCCAGACTGTTCATCCAGCCTATTGTATCTAGATAGATCTGTAGAGAGAATACTATTCACCAAAAAACAAAACAAAAACAAGGCATAGCAAGACAGGTGACAAATGAAAACACAACAATGACAACAAAAAGGAAAACCAATGACCCATAAAAGAATAAATTAATTAAAAGAAAAAAAAGAGAAAAAAAAATTTTAAAAGAAAGAAAAACCTGTAAATAGATCAAGGTCTGATTTTTGAACTCTAGGCATGTTCTCTAGTCAAGTCTGGTGGGGTGCCACGCTCTGGCCCCAGAGTCTATCCTTTGTACTCCCTCGGGACCTCCCTGCTCTGCCTCCCCCCTTGCTCTGCTGCACACCTTTAGTGTTTTGCCTTGGTGTCACAGGGTCATCCCGGGCAGGTCCCGGCGCTGTGTCTCTAGTGTTGTCCCCTGTAGGGTCATGAGCCAGCGAGGGACAGCGTGTCTCATAGAGGGATCAGCCATACGGTCCACTATGTGCATTGGCTGTTCAGAGTGGGGATGTCGTCCTCCAGGCCTGGTGGGCCAGGATGTGCTCCACTCTCTCTTCCTCCCCATTCATTTGCTCCCGTGTTCCCTGTTCAAACATCGTTCTCCCCTAGCTGCAGCTTCAGTGCAGTCCTCTAAAGTAAATTCTTCTGGGTGGAGGGCCAGTTGTCTACGTAGCTGGTATGCTGGCCAAGCCCTCAGGCCCCTCCACTGGCTCCCCTCTCCATGCCGGCATGCTGCATTCACATCCCGGAACACTGGATTTAAGTCTGGCCCCTCTTTCCCTGTGGAGACACAAACAATACCCTCTCTTGGGTTGGGTCAGTGCCCTGTTCCCCAGCCACACATCTCTCTGGTATTTTTCTCTTTCCTCCCTCCCCTCCCCTCCTTTTTAGTTGGCTACCATATGTACCCCTGGGTTTGGTCTGGCTCCTGCCATACTACCTGGACCACACCCCTGGAATGTTTGTAAACAGTAGATTTTTCCCTGTGCCCCTTTTGAATTTTTCTTTTCTTTTCCTTTTTTTATAAACTTACCTCAGCGGACTCATGTTGTACTTGTCCTTTTGTGCTTGGCTTAATTCACTTAGCATAATTTCCTCCATGCGGTGATATGCTTCATGCATTCATCACTGATTTTTAGTGATGCATAGTACTCTATTGTATGTATGTACCACAGATCTTTAATCCATTCATCTATTGATGGAAATTTGGGTTGTTTTCAATTTCTTGCGATTGTGCACTGTGCTGCAATGAACTTTGGAGCACAGATGTCTGGCCGTGGTTTGTTTCTTGCCTCTTCTGGGTATATGCCCAGTAAGGGGGATTGTGCACAGCTCATTTTAAAGGCGACTGAGCCATAGGTGTAGGGGGCTGGGGTGGGCTCTAACATTGTCGTGATTGAACAATTCCCATTGATATGGTTCAAGGTTAGAAATATTCAATTGTAGGTTATGTATATTATATGCCAATAAAAATTTGGAAAAAGCAAACAAACAAAGGTATATAGTAACTAATACTCGGGCAACCTGAGGCTGAAACACCAGGTAACCAGAGGTTGTAAGGTGGTGCCAGAGGGGGACATGTGCAGAGCTGGGTTGGCAGGAAGTAACTGAAAGGTAGAAGACACTAGAGCAGGGGTGTGGTCTGCTAGGGGGAGTGCGCTAGAAGGAGGGCAAGAGGGCGAGCCTGGGACGGCGACTGGGAAGCCTTTGTAGGGATAAGGTAAGGTAAGGTACACCCCTGCTCTCCTTGAATGGCCATCTCTGCACTGTGGCCAGGTTAGGTGACACTGATGAGCCCCAGTGCCCCACAGTCGCTTCCAATTTATACAAAACTCAAGCCAAACAGACTGCCATTCCGTGGATGTGGCTCATACCGACCCTATGGGACAGGAGAGAAGTGCTCCAGTGAGTGTCCTACAATATACCTCTTTAAGGGACTAGAAAGGCCAGTCCTTCTCCCGTGAAGCAGCCATTGGTTTCAACTGCTGACCTTGTGGATTGCAGCCAGGGCTTAGCCTCTAAAGTAGCAAAACTGGTGACTACATTCTGTTACTCTAGCTGATAGAAGCCCAATACCTAACCCACCGTGGCACCAGGATACGGGGGAAAAAATACAGTACCGTCTCTTACATCTCAGGTTATTAATTTTAACCAGAATGACTCTGATTATGTCTGACAAAGGCAATGAGTATAAACAGGCTTCCTATGAGGCAGAGACCACGGTAATCTTGATTTTGCTGGATCAAACTTGATACTTGGCCAGCTGTTCTCCCTGCAAACACGACCTGGATTTTCACTGGTTGCAAGTATCTGTTAGTTAATGCATGACAGACATTTCTTCCACGAGTTTTTGAAGGTCTATGGGGGTCTTCTCCCTCTTACGCAATATTTGTATTTGTGTCATTACACTAATATGATCTTATCCTTACCACCTAAGGGTGATTTGTTTTTCAATATTTTCCCCAGTTGTGAAGCACAGGAGGAGTGGATGTGTAATGATAATATCTGAGGCAATATGTTATAGGGAAGGTGGTGGGGAGGGCGATGGAAAGGCAAAGGTGATTTCAGAAATAAATATTGAAGGCAGTAGGGGGAGGGAGCTCTAGAAGGAATCAAAATTGCACAGCTCATTCTAAAGGCGAATGAGCCATGGACGTGGGGCGCTGGGGGTGGGGTCTAACAGCATTGTGATTGAACAATTCCCTTTGATAAGGTTCAATGTTTGAACTTTTCAATTGTAGGATATGTAAATTATGTGCCAATAAAACGTTTGGAAAAAAAACAACTAACAAACGTCTATAGAAACAAATACTTGGGTAACCTGTGGCTGAAACACCAGGTAACCAGAGGTTGTGAGGTGGCACCAGAAGGGGACACGTGCAGAGCTGGGCTGGCAGGAAGTAACTGAGAGGTAGGAGGGGCTAGAGCGGGGCGTGGTCCGCAGGGGGAGTGTGCTGGATGGAGGGCGAGAGGGAAAGCCTGGGACAGCGTCTGGGAAGCCTTTGCAGGAATAAGGTAAGGTAAGGTACACCCCTGCTCTCCTTGAGGGACCATCTCTGCACTGTGGCCAGGTTAGGTGACACTGATGAGCCCCATTGCCACTCAGTCGCTTCTAATTTATACAAAACTCAAACTAAACGGACTGTTATTCAGGGGATGTGGCTCCTAGCAAACCTATGGGACAGGGGATAAGTGCTCCTGTGAGAGTCCGGCAGTATAGCTTGAGAAAGGCCCGTCTTTGTCCTGTGAAGCAGCCGTTGGTTCCAACTGCTGAACGTGTGGACTGCAGCCAGTGCTTAGCTTCTGAACTTGCAAAGCTGGTGACTACAAACCGCTACGCTAGCTGATAGTAGCCCACTGCCTAACCCACTATGCCACTAGGAGACGGGAAAAAAAACCACAGTGCCGTCTCTTAGGACTCCAGTTATGATTGAGTTTTTCCCAGAACGACTCTGATTATGTCTGACAAAGACAATGAGTATAAACAGACTTCCTATCAGGCAGAGACCACGGTAATCTTGATTTTGCTGGATCGAACTTGATACTTGGCCAGCTGTTCTCCCTCTAAACACGACCTAAATTTTCACTGGGTGCAAGTATCTCTTAGTTATTGCATGACAGACATTTTTTCCATGGCTTTTTTAAGGTTTATGGGGTCCTCTCCCTCTTATGCAATATTTGTATTTGTGTCTCTACACTAATATGAAATTATCCTTATCACCTAAGGGTGATTCGTTTGTCATTATTTTTTCCCAGTTGTGAAACACAGAAGTGGATGTACAATGATAATATTCGATGCAATATAGTGTGGGGAAGGATTGGGGGCCGATAGGAAGGGAAAGGTGATTTCGGAGGTAAATTATGGAGGCTGGAGGGGGCAGGGGCATTATAATGAATCAAGATTGCACAGCTGATTTTAAAGGCGACTTTATGGGTGTAGAGGTTTGGGGGTGGGGTCTAATATGGTTGTGCTGAACAAGTCCCATTGATATACTTTAGTGTTTGAACTATTCAATTGTAGTATATGTATACTATGTGACAATAAAACGGTTGGGGAGCAAAAAACTAACAAACGTCTAGGGAAACTACTACTCGGGCAACCTGAGGCTGAAACACCAGGTAACCGGAGGTTGCTAGGTTGCGTCAGAGGGAGAAGTGTGCAGAGCTGGGCTGACAGGATGTAACTGAGAGGTAGGGGGCGCTAGAGCGGAGCGTGGTCCGCAGGGGGAGTGTCCTGGAGAGAGGGCGAGAGGGAGAGCCTGGGACAGCGTCTGGGAAGGCTTTGCACGGAATAGGTAAGGTAAGGTACACCCCTGCTCTCCTTGAAGGGTCATCTCTGCAGTGTGGCCAGGTTAGGTAACACTGATGAGTCCCAGTGCCCCATATTTGCTTCCAATTTATATAAAACTCAAACCAAACAGACTGCCATTCAGTGTATACTGGCTCATAGCCACCCTATGGGGCAGGGGAGAAGTCCTCCTGTGAGTTTCTGAGCCTATCACTCTTTAAGGGGCTAGAAAGGCCGGTCTTTCTCCCGTGAAGCGGCTGGCGGTTTCAACTGCTGAAGCGGCTGGCGGTTTCAACTGCTGATCTTGTGGATTGCAGCCCAGCATGTAACCACCCTGTCCCAGGGCTCCCATAAGGAGTTCACAAGGCTTTAATTCTTTATAGAAGCAGACAGCCTCGTCTTTCTCCTGCAGAGAGTCTGGTGATTTTGAATCATTGAAGTGGCAATTAGCAGTTCAATAGTCACCTTCTTACTTGGTCTCCATTGATGAGGGAAGAGATAAGAGATGACTCATGAGATAGAGATGTGAGAAGGGGGTGGAAGGGTCCAGAAAATGGCGCCACTTTAATGTACATATCAATTTTTCAAAAAGAGTTGGTATCATAGTAAATAAGTCACTTCATGATGTGTGTTTCGCAATGCAAAATGTATAATAAAACAATGCTGCTTCCTGGCTAAAATCAGGATTGCAGCACTGAGAGTCTCCAACCAAGGAGCTCCGAAGGAAAACATTTGAATATTGTTGGGAACTTGGCTTAATAGTTGCAGCCATAGAATCTCAACCAATGGCAGCATCTTGTGTCCATAACTTTTTGAGAAATTCAAACATACTGGAAGTGAAACTGAATTGAAGTTAAAGCTGCACCTGTGAATGTGTATCTGGAGCAAGAGAACTATCACACACACACACACACACACACACAATCAAAGCTATTACCTTTATCTACTCCCCCCAATAAAACTCAATACAATGAACCTATATGCACAAAACTTTTGTCATACATTTTTATTTTTATTTTTTATCTAAATACTTTTTCCTGAATACAAGATTTCAAGCAATATATGAAGGTGTCATTCTAAATTGTAAATACTATTCTGCATGCACCTCTAGCCAAATTAATGCTTCCTGAATCCAAGATATCTATTGCTAATATAATGGTGCCTATTCTATGGGATGTTCTTGTTAGTAAGGTATCCAACAGTATATAAACCTCCAAACCCACGCCTAAAGGAATCACATCACTTACATTCTTTTGCAGCTTGCCTCTTCTACTTAACATGAAATCTCATGGTTTATATTTACCTCTTATTTGTTCTTGTAGTCTCTGCATATTTTAGCATGTTTATTATTCTTATTTACTTTAATGTGAATTCTCTGTTGAAATTAATTGTCAGTCTCTGGTTGATACTGTTTGCTTCTTATGGATTATTGTTGTTGTTGTTGTTGTTGTTATGTGCCATCCAGTCGGTTCCAACACATAGCAACCTTATGAACAACAGAATGAACACTACCCGGTCCTGTGACAACCTCACAATGGTTCCTATGCTTGAGCTCATTGTTGCAGCCACTGTGCCAAATCCATATAGTTGAGGACCTTCCTCATTTTCACTGCCTCTCTACTTTACCTAGCATGAAGGCCTTAACCAGGGACTGGTCTTTCCTGACAATATGTCCACAGTATGTAAGATGAAGTCTCTCCACCCTTTCCTCTAAGGAACACTCTGACCATACTTCTTCCAGGACAGATTTGTTTATCACGGTATTTTCAATATTCTTCTCCACCACTACAATGCAAACGCATCAATTCTTTTTGAGTATTCCGTATTTGTTGTCCAACTTTCACACGCACACGAGGCAATTGAAAAGACCATGGCTCGGTCAGATGTTCATTAGTCCTCAAAGCAACAGCATTGTTTTTCGATACTCTAAAGAGTTCTTGTGCAGCAGATTTACCTAATACAATGCGTCTTTTGATCTCTTGACTGCTCCTTCCATGAGCACTGATTCTGGATCCAAGCAAGATGCAATCCTTGAGCACCTCAATCTTTTCTTCATTTATCATCTATGCTTACAAACTCAATATCTGAGTTGTAATTTGCAAAGGATTTCTCCCTGATTTTCACACCATCCTATGAGTGTTTTTGAAGTGTCAGTAATATTGTGACTTGAAAGTGATGCAGATCATCATTTAACAACAACAACAAACCGGTCGAATGGCATTTTTGAGAACATTCCCAGTCTGATCCTGACGGGGCGATAACAAAGTTATTTCCTGGTTTACTTAAACTCTCTTACAGCCAGTATTCTTACCTCATATGGGTCCCAATAATGAGTACTTTGAAAAGCTGTTAGTGTGTAAGGAGATAAAATACAAAGTGTGTCTTGCAGAAATGAATTCTGTTTCTGTTACTGTCCTTTGCTCCAGACCATCTGTGCTTCTGTCTGAGCCTCACTCACCACTTCAGGAATCAGACACTTGATGTGGTCCACGGCCAGGTATGATATAGCACAAAGGACAGGTGGTAGTTCATCCTGCTCACCAGTGGTTGTGTCGGTAAAAGGACCATTCCTCAAGCCCTGAAAGCCCAGGTTCTAAAGGGGAGACTTCTAGGGAAAGCAAGATAGAACTTCCTTACAATCATGCCACATTCTGTTTTTCTGAGCTTGTCCTTCTGTGAAATCCCACTCATCTTCCCTTCCTCATAGAGCTATTTGAAATAGATGAGAAAACACAGAATACTGAGCAAATCCCATGGACCAAGACTTCAGTTAAATGCTGACACAGCAGTACTGACCGGCTGAGTCTCTGGATAATGTAAACATTGTCATCCTTTATAGCACACTGTCTAGCACCCAGCGGCCACTCAGTATGTGGTTTGGAGTGAATGAAAGAGACTGCTGGGCTCTATCTCCAGTGAGCACCGACCGTTTCACTCTTGGCTTCTAAGGAGGCAAGGCCTGAGCACCTCTGTCCCTGGGATGCTGGAGATCATCTACTCTGGAGTCCAAAGGCAGCATCCTTTAGCAGAATCCGCCCTTCTGTGGAAGCCACAGCCAGGACGCCTTTTACAACTCTGCTTTCCAGTCTCCTTTGTAATATCTCTGTGCAGAGACCTGTGAGGAAGGGGTGTGTGTGTGTGTGTGTGTGTGTGTGTGTGTGATTATCTCCAGAAAATTCCACCCCAAGTCTAACTATTACTGGGGATTGTGATAACTGAGTTCTTCCCCTGCTTGACTCAACTCATGAGAAATCTTTTCCCACAAGTATGGGATATGTTCTTGGGAACTAACTACACTTTGTAAATCCTTCTTCGCTGTCTGTTCTTAGTCTGGAAGCTCCACTGAAACCTGTTCACTTTGGGTGACCCTGCTGGTATTTGAAATACCAGTGACATAGCACCCAGCATCACAGCAACACACAAGCTACCACAGTATAACAAACTGACAGACAAGTGATGGACATAGATTTTATTTATTTGGGAATGTGTTACTTTTATTCTCATTTTTGGTATGATGTTTTTTTCCCCTTGATATTGTGTTGTGGTTGACAGTTCTTTTCTTTTAGCACTTTAAAAATGTAATCCCACTTCCTTCTTGCCTACAAAGTTTCTGAAGAGAATTTTTCACTTAATCTTATCCAGGGTCCCATGTAAGTGATATTTCACTTCTCTCATGCTGTTTTTAATATATTTTAATCCTAGGTTTAAAGGAGTTGGATTGTAATATGTCTTGGAGTTACACTTTTGTGAATTATTTATTTAGACTTATGCTTTTGGGTGTACAATTTCCTATCTTTTATCATATTTTAGAATTTTCCAATGATCCTTGTCTTCAAAAATCCAGTCCCCTTCTCGCTGTCTCTTTTATTTCCATAGCTTGTAAGCTGTTCCAACAGATATTTATGGCTTTGCTAATATTTCTTAATTTAAAAATGTATATTTAAAATTTTTGCTACTCAATTTCTACCTCCTAACGGACATCTTATTCATTGTCTTGAATATCAGTACAGTGATATTATGAACAACTTGCACACAATTTTTAATGCGTGCATCAATGTCATGTAGTTACAGTTCTTCTTTGCTAAATCCTAGTAACTTTCCAGCTTGAAATTCGGAGGCACATTTTCCTTAAGAGGATATAAGAATCAATATTTTCAAATGTTGATAAGCTGTTGCATCATCTCCCCATCTCCCCCCCCCCCCTCAAACTCACTGCCACTGCGTGGATTCTGACTCATAGCAACCCTATAGGGCAAGGTTGAACTGCCCCTGTGGATTTTGGAGACCATAACTCTTCATGGGAGTAGAAAGCCTATCTTTCTCCTGAGGAGTGGCTGGTTGTTTATGACATGCTGCCCTTTCGCTTCGCAGCCCGACAGAACATAACCGCTCATAAGCCCCACACATTCACAATTTAATGTCACACTCACTACACACTCAAGTGTTCAACCTTTCACAGCACATAACAAAGTCATCGGGAACACTGGACTACCATGACCAAAGGTGCTGCAGAATGCACACAGTTCTGACAAGACAGAATTGACGAGGGATGTCTTTAAGATACAATTCTACTAAAAAACATCATGGAAACAGAATTTTTTAATTTTCAAATCATACAAATGCATGACAGTGACTTCAAATTGCCATTAGGTCTGTTTTGTTTTGATTTTTTCCATTAAGTATGTTTTGTCTTGGTGTTAGGTGCCCACAAGTCATAATTACAACAGAAAGCACTGCCTGGTCCTGGGCCATCCTCACAATTGTTCTTAGGCCCGAGTCCATCGATGCAGTCCCTGTGTCCTTCCATCATGCCGAGGGCCTTCTCTTCACTGCCCGTCTACTATACCAAGCACAATGTCCTTCTCCAGGGACTGGCCTCTCCTGATAACATGCCCCGAGTATGTGAGAGAAGTCTCGCCATTCCTGCCTATAAGGAGCATTCTGGTTGTACTTCTTCCAAGACAGATTTGGGTTTTTTGTTTTTGTTTTTTGAAGTCCATGGTAGTTCTTCACCAGCACCATATTTTGCATTAAGAATACAAAAACTCTCCCACTCTGATCCCATGGAATGGCCATGTCAGCATCCAAGACAGTCGAATGCTCCCTCAGTTCAACATTCCACTTGTTATCCCCCAAAATAAGCAACCAGTAAATAATTTCACATTAGAAAAGCATTTATAGTTAAAATGTGGGATCAGGGGATTTCCTCCATGTTAAAAATGGTTTGAATAAAACACATTTTCAAAATAGTTGATAAAACATTCCTCTGATTGTGCAATAAGGGAGATACAGGGACCACTGTGAAGACGTGGTATGGCAGCACTGATCCGAGTTGGCTTCTTTATCTTTTACTCCTGTGTCATGAGAGGCTGACTTCTGTTCATTTTCAGTTCCTCCGTTCTAAGCAGTCTCTGTAGTTTTCCCATTTCTTGGTTAGCCGCTTCAGCTTGTTTTCCCTTGGCTCCCCTTTTCCCTATTGCTTGCACTTTTCTGATGCAAAAGACTTATACGTTCCTGCTGCCTTTTTGGCTTCATGCTCCCTTTCTTTCTTTTTCTGTTTTCACTCAACTTTTTGAACACGCTTAATAATGTGAATTTCAAATCTTGGCGGGTTGAGTCCATTATCTGCCCTTCCCTTAAGGACAGTGTCCGTTCACTTATTTTTTTCTTTTGCGTAGGCCATCCTATCCCGTATCTTCATTTGCTTTGTGATTTTATTCATTGTACCTGTACATTAAACTATTTTACTGTAGTAACTCTGGAGATTGGACTATGCCCTTTCTGTAATTTTTGCTCTTCTTCCTCTGTAATAATCTTGCTAATATTATGTTAAACCATTGAAAGCTTTAGTGTACACAGACCCTGGTTTACAGATGTCTGACTTACCTAAAGCCTCTCCATCTTAACATACAACCAGTAGTTCCGAACTATCTTACAGAAAGTTTATTGTTTTAAAAATTCAAGATACACACAGTGAATTGTAATTACTTTGCAATGTGCATCAAAATATTATTATTATCACTATGCTGGAGATGTTTTGTGTCTGGAAGGTTTTTTGTTTAGGTTTTTATGCATAGAAAGATACACTACAGGAGGAGTCCTGGCGGTATAGTACTTAGCAATTGGCTGCTAAACGCAAAATCAGCAGTTCAAAACCAATAACCGCTTCACAGGAGAAAGATGAGGCTTTCTACTCCCGTAAAAAGTTTCAGCCTTGGAAACCCATTGGGGCAGTTCTACTCTGTCCTATTGGGTTTCTATGAGTCACAATGGAGGCAATGGCCATGGGTTTTGTTTGTTTGATCACAAGCATCTGAACTTTCTGACGTTAGAAGTGAACCATAGATTTGAGAACAAAATTCATTCAGAATCCAGAGATTGACCGGACACCACTTCCCCTCCAGCCTCCCAATCTTCTCTATTAGTCTCCCTGGTCATGGAGATCTCATCTCTAGATTCTCTGAGGGTGAGTGCTCACTCTATTACTTCAGCACCAAATACTATGACTTGTTGTCCTTGGTGCGGTCCCTTCAACCGCAGATGGTGGATGTGCAGACTCTATTATTCCTGTAGTAGACTCCTTCCCCCATCGAGACTAACCATACCCCTTTAGCAATGAAACAAAAGTGTAGAAATTGTTGAATGGAAAACTGGTGATCTGCTATGCAAAATTTCACCTCATTCACAATTTTACAAATGACAACTTTTGACTTGCCCTTTTATGTATCCGTGTATTTATGTGTGTTTCTCTCTTACGCTTAATGTGACGCACTCAGATGCAGGGGCTGCACTTCTCTCAGGAACTCACTGTTTTTCTCATGGCTCGAGATTGCTTCTAGAGATTGAAAAAATCCCAGAAAATTATAATGGATGCAGGGGTGCCCAGGCACTGCTCCCCCGCCACCATTTATGTCGATGCCTCCCACCCCCCACCTCCTCCACGCCAGCTCTCTCCTTGCAACCTTCATGGCTGGAAAGGTTAAAAACTGCAATTTTGTATTTATTAGGAAGAGCCAATCTACAATGAGTCCTTGTTACAAAGGAAAGCACATTCCTTTCCCCTGCCTCTGACAACCCATATTATTCCAGGGACTTAACAAAAATCCGTTTTTGTTTTTTACAGCTCCTAAATCTAGTTTTTAATATATTCTCTCCAGGATAGCTAAAGTTATGTCCTCCTATATTTTTGTCTTTTTGCCCAAATTGAAGAAAACCCCTCACAGTGCATGGAGACTTTAGCGTAAGAGGGGCCATTCCCACTCCTCGGAGCCCAGTGCGGTGCTCTGTTTTCCCAGGTAGCCTCTGGGTGCTTGCACTCAGCAACCTGAGAACAGAGTCGTGCATTCACAGCCCCCTTGTGAGGAAAACATGAAGCAATAGATGTAATGTAGCAAATTCAGGGCCTGACCTGCAGCTGGACCTCAGAGTTTCTTGAGTGTGCATAATGTAGGAACACAATGCAATGCAATAGACACAAAGTGTGGTCCACAGCCTACTCCCACTGCCCTGGGTTTGCAGATACATTATCTAGGACTCAAACCTCCCAAATCGGGCAGCAACTCTGTGGGAGGAAGGCGGATAGTTCAACAGGAAAGAGTTCCCTGGGTGAAAGCAAATTCAGGGGCCAGAAAGAACAAGAAATTAAGTCTTGCCCCCGCCCCCAGGACCTCCTCTTTGTGCTCTTTGGGAAGAGATTTCCTGTGAGGACTCCATTTTGTTCCCGCAAGCACCATGGCAAGGTGGTTTGGAGACTGCTCTCGCATTCCTCAAGAGCCTCCCTCGATCCCAGGCTCCAGCCCCCAGAGAAATTCCTGCGAGGACAGGAGTGGCATTATGGGTGAGTTCTTTAACACAGTAGGGCCTCTCAGCCCCTTCCCCAAATTCTCTCCCACCAGATACCAGTGCACCCCTAACAGAGGAAGGTGGTGAGGGCCCAGGTAACTTTTCCTTCTCCTGATAATGGGGGCCCTGAGACCCATACCACATTTCCACATAGAAACCTTCCCTTCCTTGGTTTTTTTGTCGGGGGCTGTGAAACATTCTGTCTGTTTAAGGGTGAAGGTCGGAGTCAAGTGGTTTAGAATCTGGTGAGGCTTCCCTGGGGTGGAGGTTTAGAAAATCAACATTTGGGGATTCCTACTGGGGGTGGGGGGATGGACTTGTGCCCCACCATTACCCTTGAATTTTCAAGCAACCAACATCGATTACATTACCCCATAAAAGGTTCTAGAGCTGTTTCATGACCCAGCGTACGAACTCTGTGATACTGTTAGTGGTGTCAGTGAAGTAAATAACATTCTGCTATTTAAATATTTCCATAGAACTAATTTTGGATTTGCCTGTTTATCTTTTAATGAGTCCTGGTGGCTTAATGGGTTATGAGGTGAGCTGCTAATCAAATCTACCAGCCACTTTCGGGGTGGGGTGGGGTAGGGTGTTTGTGGGGGACAAGGGGTGAAGCTTTCTGCTCCCATAAATATCTATAGCCTCAGAAACCCTATAGGGTCACTATGAGTCGGAATTGTCTGACTGACAGGGGGTTGGGTTTTTGTTTTATGTGTTACAGAGTTAAAATGTCCTCCAGTGACTTTTGATATGCCAAGTATTCCATTTTACTTCTGTCAATTTTTACTGTGTATATTTTGGCTTCTATGTTAAGAAGTGCACACAAAGAGAGAGTTATGATTATATTCTTGTAGAATTGAATCTTTTGTCACTATGAAAGCTCTCTAATCGTTTCTTGGCCTTTTGGCTAAGATCAAGTGAAAGCTCTCTAGTAGTGATTTTTTTTCTTAAGTATAATTTTTGCCTTATTGACATGGCTAGATCAAATCTTTATCTTTTGTTACTTTTAGAAATTCCTCAGCCATGATATCTTCACGATTTACTTCTCCGCTCTTTTTTCTCTTTATTTGCCAACTTCAATTCACCAAGTGTTATATTTCTTCACTATTTCATCTTTAACTCTCCTATGTTATTCTCCATTGCTTTGTCTCTCTAGGGTTAATTAGTTAATTACGTATGTTTTGCATTTTCTCCAGACCATACTTTCATTTCGGTAAATCTTTTTTCCAGGTGTGGAGCTTTCCTTTGAACCTCGGAACATAAAACCCAACATTCATGATAGATGTGATCATTCCCTTCACTCACTGCCATCAAGTGGATGCTGACTCATAGTGACCTTATAGGACAGGCTAAAATTGTCCCAGTGAGTTTCTGAGACTGTAACTCTTTACAGGAGTTGCAAGCCTCGTCTTTCTGCCAGGTAGCAGGTAGTGGTTAGCAGCCCACCACATAAGCACGATGCCAGCAGAGATCCTCTATTAGTCCTCCTCTCAAGTAGAAGAACGCCAAACTCAGTGTTCTCGGGTGGGCTAGGACACATGGACCTAGGAGAGGGTAGAACCGCCTCTGTGAGTTACAGGACAACAAGGTCTCATCCTTCTCCCTCAGAGCACTTGATGGTTTCAAGCTGCTGACTTTTCAGTTAGCAGCCCAGTGTATTAACCTCTATGGCACCAGAACGCCTCTCCTCCCTGCTACTTTGAAGGAGTCCTGCTGGTGGAGTAGCTCTGTGGTGGACTGCTCTGCTAACGACGAGGTCAGCAACTTGAAACCACCAACCATTCCAGGGGAGAAAGATGAGCCTTTCTACTCCTGTAAAGAGTTGGAGTTGGCACTGGGGTTTTGGTTGAGTTATTTTGTTTTTGAGAGTCTAAGAGGTGTTAACTAATTTATCTCTGATCACCAGATTGAGAAAGGCAGAGCAAGGACTTGTCATCTCAAAATGAGCCCTTTGTTCTCTTCCTGGGCTTTGAACACTACCTACTCCTCATATCTTCGTAGTAGTGAACTCTGCTTTTTTTGTGTGTGTGTAAACTATACAAATCGGGGATCTGTGTTTACTTTTCATGATATTTTCTTTGGACTTTTTCTGATAGGGACCATTCATATGTTGTTCCCAGATTCAGGGGCCGATCGCCAAAGTGATTCTTCCCCAAGAACATCAAGACGCTGGTTTATTCCTAGAAGACCATATGATGGACAAGTCAGGCCTGCCGTCTATCCATCATCCTGTCAGGAGAACAATGAAGCCATGGAACTTACTGGTGTCAAAATTGGCCCTAGAATAAGATAGTAAGTGACAGTGGCCTTGTGGTGTGCATGAGCCAGTAGAACATGTTATGCTGTATTTGACTCAGTCCTTATTCTCTCCAACCTGGTAAAATGAGGAATGCTAGAAACAGATTAAAGGTTGAATATGCAATATTATAGCCTTAATATACGTGGGGAATAGTGTTATTAAACGTTCTTGGTATTTTCAGATGGCTTTTTTTCTCTCTACATCCCCACAGCACCCCTTATGGCATTGCAAGGTTCCGTCGGAGAGACAGTACTCATAAAGGGGACCCAACCCAAGGTAATGTAGAGAGAGAGACCAAATCTTCTGAGGAAGGAATGAAGGGGAACAGACTGGATGGAACCAACAGGAAATCCCTCAGAGTCAGAGTGAGTGTCCTGGCAAAATATGAACCTAATACGTAAGGGAGTCAGGTTGGTTGGAGTTGTGTTGATCTCATGTGGAGATACTGGGCACTTTTCTGGGGCACAGGGAGTCAATAATGTGTGGGCTTTATTACTACATGGTAACAACCTCAATTCGTCTAAAGGTAGGTTAGGAGAAGTAATTAAAAGGGAACAGACATGTCAACAAAGGCGTAAACAATTCATAAACAGATGGACAACTCTCCAGTGCATGACTCAATTTGAGGTGTTCAAAATGAGGTGTTCAAAGAGAGGAGACGGATGAGGCCAAGTCGCTGGATTCTTTACTGGAGCGATTTGCGGGTTTGCACTAAGTAGAATCTTTGGGGACCTTTTGAAATAAATATCTTAAAGACATTGATTTAATTATTTGGTTTATAATGCGCATGTACAGAAAGGGTATTTAGGAAACCCGGGTCTGGTCGTGGACATGGGTCTATGTTTTAACATCGTGGTAAAGGACTAAAAAGAATACACGTGTTCATTTCCATCATGTCATTTTCTTCTCTGACCCTTTCTTTTGGTTCGAGGTTCCATTACGTGTACCATATGATGAGAAAGTTCTGTTGGATCTGAGCCAGGGAGAACGTAAAGGCCCCTTCACCGCGGGCAAGGTGAGAGAGAAGAGGGAAGCAATTGAGTGGACACAGGGCAGAGGGAGAGTGGGCTGAGCAGGGAGTTGACCTCATGCTGTGCTGGTCTTGCTCCTCTCCCTGAGAGAATGTAGCCCAACCCACACCCACACCCCTGTTTTGTTGGTGAAAATGCTGGTATTGGGTTTGCATTGAAGAATGTCAGTGGCAAGACTTAGTATGAGAATCACAATAGGGTGTATGCCAGACCATGGCCAGCATTAACTAAGGGCAAGAGGGTAGGCTAGTGTGTGTCTTGCTTGATATTCGTTTTCAGAGGTCCTAGTACAAATCCAGACGTTTTTGTCTTTTCTGCAGGTAGCTATCCCTGAAATCCCCTTGAGAGGTCCCAGTGCTGCGCCGAAGGAGGTGATCTCAAAATATATTGAACCGATGAAGGTAATATAGTCTAAAGACGTGTGCCTACACCCAGGCCCACCCCCACTTTTTTCCTCATTGAATGCTTCTTCATCACCTCAGTCAAAAGACACTGACTCCTGTTTCTACCTTAGCAGGTGAGCAAGATGAAACAAGATGTTCACCAGGAACGAGATGATATCCAAGTTTGTGAACTCCTGAGATGCCACTCAGACCCAGGTATATCTGGCAGCAATAATTCTACGTCAGATGATGGCAGAGGTGTCATCCTGGGAGGGAGAGTTAGAGGATATCTTCTGGAGGGCTTGGTGTTGGGGCTGGCCCAGCTGAACTCCTCTCACCCCTCTGTTTCTCTCCTCTTGGTTTGCTGAAGGTGTGATGGCCAATGACCCCCAATTGGGGCCAAATCTTAAAAGTGAGCTGGGTGACTCCCTGCCGATCAGCGATGGGGAAATGCCCACGGTGAGGCTGTAGGCCCAGTATTGAGGGGGAGGGAGGGACCGAGGGGCTGGAGGACAGATGTCTCCCAGATAGCCCCTATGGGGACCTTCACTCAAACTTCCTGCACCACAGGTTTTGTCCTTCAACTCAGTTGGCCGCCCCAGCACCATACAGGAGGCCCCTGAATTCAACAGCCTGGATCTCTCAAAAAAACAGGTGAGGAGCGGTAGCCAGAGAACGCTGAAGGGAAGCAGGTAGGGTGACAAATGGACAGGTAAGGTGATCTGTGGGAGAGGGGGGCCCTGGGGGGATGCAGGATTTGTCTTGATTTCTCATGGATTTATGTGGCCTCCTCGTAGTTACGGGCACAGGGTGAAGGGATGTTGGACAAGGTGAACGAGCCGGCGCCAGGAGAGATGTGTGCAGAGAGAAAGCCTCTGGGCACCACCTTCCCAGATGAGCCCACCAACGTAAGGTCAGTTGTACCCTCTGTTGCCTCCATCGGCAGGAGATTGCAGCCCTGGTTTGCTGGGAGGACCACACGCCTTGTCCTCTCCAAACGGTCGGTCACCCGTGGGAGAGGCTGGCCTCCACTTGCTGGGTCTTTGCCACGGGGAAGGGGGTCTGGGCGCTTCCCAGGAGGAAGAAAAGTGGGAGAGGGCT
>NW_022103942.1:753504-784810 GCF_000313985.2 Echinops telfairi | reverse complement strand
ACTAGCTTCTGGGACCCCTGGCGAAGGCACCAGGAGAGCCTTCCCATGGAGTTTTGAGGACACTTTCACCCTGACCTTCCCTCTGTCCTGGGGCCAGCCTGTCCCCTGAGCATCCAGGGCCATCCTGTGGTCTGCCCTACTGACTTCCTCCTCCCTTCCTCAGGCAGGTCAGCAGTTACCCCATACCACTGTCCCGGACACTGAAGACAGTAAGCGTTTTCCAGTCAGCAAGGTGAGGAGGCAGGATCAAGCAAGGCTTGGGGTGGTGGGTGAGGAGGTGATAGCAGCCAGAGTCCTGAGGACCTTTTTATTTCCAGGGGAGCTTCTTCGGATCTGGGACCCTGGAGAACATAGCTTTGAAATTCCTCAAACAGTAAGCACCTGTGGGGCCCTCAGGGAGGAGTGGGATGGGCCAGGCCATCCAGCCACAGACCTGCTCATTGAGGGGTGCTTTCAAGTCTAGTTGGGGGTGCAGATCTCACAGAGCCTGTCTTCTTTCCTTCCCGCAGGTATTACTGGATCTATGATTGTGGTGACCGACAGGGTCTCCTGGATGCTTACCATGATGATGCCTCCTTCTCCCTGACCTTTCCCTGCGACCTGGAGGATCGAGCTTTGTGAGTGCCACAGTCCCAGTGACAGGCCTGGGCCCCATGACTCCCAGAAAACATTAGCCAGTCCTTCAACTTCCACTCCTCTTTTTCTCCTAGGTCCGGCTTGGGCAAGCACTTCAAAGATAGTCAGAATATGAAGAAGCAAAAAGACCCTGGTACGTGTGAGCAGGGAGATTAATAGGAGGCGTGGAGGAGTCAACCACAGGGGTCAGTTCAGCGATGCAGCCCCTGACCTTCTCTTCTCCTCCCTGCGCAGTTCCGTGGACTCAGCTGCTGAAACGCACCAAAGGGGAGATTGTTGCCTTTCTTCGTGCGTTGCCCCCAACCCAGCATGACCTCAACTCCATCGTGGTGGACATGGGTATCCAGACGGTGAGCCCCTGCTTCCTCCCTGAGGCCGGCCCAGGGAGCAGAGGTGGGTAGGAGGTTTGTTGGGATCCTGGGAGCCTGAGCTGATTTTCTCTTTCAGGAAAATATGATCTACTTTTCTGTCAATGGGAAGTTCAAGGAGGGTGAGTGTCTGTAGAGTCTCGTACCTGCCCCCCATCTCTGAGGTCGTGCTCAGAACTCTCTAGGTTTTCCTCCTCTCTTCCTTTCCTATCCCCACTTCAGCTCCCACCCTGCCCAAGCCCACCCTTGCCTGACTTATTTCCATTCCTGCGTATCCCACCGCAGACCAGGAGTTAGAGATACAGGCTGTGGGTTTTGATGGCTCATGTTTCCATCCCACACTGTACCACTTTCAGACATCTCTCAGACTCCTCATTTGCAAAAAGGGGTTAGAGGTGTCCCATCGTTTAGACTTTGGTGGAAAACGAGGCAAATGCACTTGTGAAGAAACTATCACAGGCCTGACAAAGAGTAGGGGCCCTGTCACTGGGAAGAGATTTTCCCTTTTGTTTCTCTCCCCAACACTGACACCCTCTGAATCCCAGTGGACATCTGGCCTTCTGTGGCCCCCTTCAGTGCACCATGAAAGAATAAAACCATGACCCTGAATGAATGTGGAAACTTTGGGACTCTGATGCGCTTTGTTATATGTTGTCCTTGAAGTGGGAAGAATGTGTGAGGTTCGTGTCTGTACCTTTACCCGGACCTTCGTTTTGACGGCTGGCAGAAATTCCAGGTTAGTGCTGTGTTGTGGGTCCCAGGGGGAACACCCATCCCAGGCTATGTCCAAAGGATGGGATGGTTACATGGGATTCCTCAGGATTTCCCCAGTTTTGCAGAATTCCAAAAGGTAGATCATCCCAGGTTAAGAGTGTAGGCGGTGGCATAGTGACTCCTTCCCCTGACTCCAGCCTTCACTAGCCGTGTGACTTTGGAAAGTTACATGAGTTGTCTGTGACTCTGTGTCTGTCTCTGAATATGATGATTATGATACCCAACCCCGTGGGCGGTGTAAAGATGAAGGCAAGTATGAACCTTTCTCCGGGGTGGGGGAACCTATCCACCTAGTGAAGGTGGCAGACCGCTCTCCAAAGGCAGGTTCTATGTGAGGCAAGGAGTCCCACTCAAAGAGTCTGGAGGCAGGCAGAGTAGTGCATACCACGAAAGGGCTTGTCAAGTGTGGACAGGATTTTGGTTGTGGGTGTGGCGTTGTCCATCTGTCCTGATGTCTAAGGCCCATTCTTTCTCCAGCATACGCATCTTGAATGACCAACTGACTGTGACTGACGTGAGCCACAAAGAAACCCAGAGTGCCTTCTCCCCAGGGCCCAGTTTTGGCCCCGCCCCTTCCCAGGAGCAGCAGTAAATCCTGCAGGCACTCTCCACGCAGTCTGGTAGGAGTGTCTAGTGGTCTCACTAGGGATTGTGGGAGTGGGAGGGGATGGCAGGGGCTAGAGAATGAACAACGGAAACTCATGTATTTTGATTCTTTCTTTCACTCATTGTCACTCTGAGCATCTTTCCCACTCAGTATATATTGCCCCCCTAGTAGTTTTCCTCGGGTGCACAGGACTTTGTGAATTCCAAGGACCCTGTGCCTTTATGGAGAGATTGTGGCGGTTCCAGGAATCTTCCCCCTTACACACAGAGCTACCATGCTCATTCTGCTTCCTTTGTCACGCCGAAGGAAGCAAGTTTCTTTCACATCCGTGATCTGTCTCCACCCCAGCTCATGACCACAAGTGGATGGCACCAGAACCTCACAGGCTTTCCTTCTGTCCAGGTTGAAGTCTGGAAATTCAGGCCAGGTGGCCTGAGGATGACACTCAAGGCTTCTGGTTCTGATGTTGCTTTGCTTTCGCCTTCCCTTCCCTCTTGTCTATGATTGACGTCACAGAAGATGCCTTCATGAAGTGATGCATTGCCCTTCCAAGACAACTGTAAAGAAGCCAAGGGTTTGGTCATCTTCATCATCCTTGTCATTCCCCTGCTTTTCTCTGGCCGTTGTTCTGAGATTTGTTCCACCCACTTTCTCTGTTGATTTAAAAATAAAGAGTGTCGTTGCAAGTTATATAACATCTGTGCAGTATGCATTCGACTTTAGCATCGTCATTGTTTTACAGGGACAAAAGGAAAGACTGAGAGCTTAAGGGACCTCCTGGGAATATGAAAAGACTCAAATTCTGGATCCACCCTTAAAAGCCCAAACTGTGGCTCAGGGGTGTGTGCAGCCACTGCTCTCTAACCCGGGCAAACCTGGGGGCTGGTCTCCTATGCCTGTAGAGTATTAATCAATTGCTGTGTTCATAATAATATTTTCTTGTGCATTGAGTAAAACTAAAAGAGCCCTGGTCGTGTAGTGAGCTATGCAGTGAGACACTAAGTGAAAATTCAGTGGTTCGAGCCCACCAGTCACTTCACAAAAGAAAGGTGAGGTTGTTTGCTCTCACAAAGATTTTGTTTTAATTTATTTAATTAATCAATTTATTTGAATCATTTTCTTGGGGGCTCGTACAGAAAATGTGTCGAGCACATTTATACATTTGTTGCCATCATCATTTTCAAAACATTTTCTTTCTGCTTGAGCCCTTGGTATCACCTCCTCATTTTTCCCCTCTGTCCCACACTCTCCCTCCCTCCTGAACCCTTGATAATGCATAAAAACAAAATTTCATGTCTTACACTGACCGATGTCTCCCTTTACCCACTTTTCTGTTGTCCATCCCTCTGGGAGAGAGTTATCTCATAAAGATGTTAAAAGGTCCCTATGTGTTGGAATTGACTCAATAGCAGTGGTTTATTTTTTTTATTCTGTTTCCATTGTCCTAGCTTTTCATACCTTCCATGCTTTCTCATCCTTACTTTTCAGTAAATGTGGACAGTTTGGTCTCACACAGTTAATTTTTTTAGGAAAGGACATTACTCATGGATGATATTATTTGTTTTATAAGCACATTTATTATTTTACTGAAAAGTGACCTCCAGAAATAGCTTTAATTTCACATGCAAAGGGTATCTTAAGATGATAAGCTCAGGGGTTCCTCTTATATTTATCAAATAGTTCTGTCCTGTTTTTTGAGAAACTAGAGTTTTGTTCTACATTTTTCTCATTCCTTCCAGGATCTTCTATTCTGTATCTGGTTAGAAAAGTCAGTAGTGATAGCTGGCTCCGTTTAGTGCTGAGGTCCGGTTAGATGAGGCTGTAGTTGTTGTGAGCCATGAGTCCCCAGGGCTAGTTTCTACTTCAGACCTTTAGCTCACTTCATTCTGTTTTGCTCTCTACAAGGAGATACCAATCGCTGTATGTTAATTGGCTGCTGACAAGCTTTTAAATCCCAGAGCTACTTACCAAACTCAAATATCAAACATTATCTTTGTGAACTATGTTATGCCAACTGAGTAAATTGTCCCATGAGATGATATTCCTAAGCCTTTTAACCCAGTAAACTAATCCTGTGATTTGCTTGGAGAAATTTATTATTTTTATTCAGAGACTAGTACTATTTTCTTAGCCATAGGAAACCATTGAAATTTGAAAACATGTCTTTGCGGGCAAAGCAACATTAAGGAGAACATGAAAACCTCGGGATAAAAAATGTATTCACATATACAATTGACTTAGGAATAATATCCTTGATTTATAAAGACATCGGTAAGGAGTTCGGAAAGTGTGATCAGCCTAGATTATATTAAAAGCATTGTTATGCGCAACAAATCTCTGAAAAGCAACTCCAGCACAGGAAATAGAAAAATGCAACAACAAACTTTAAGATACTAAATGAATAAGGAGTGCTTTAGTTATCTTCATAAAACTACACTGTATGTGTGTTCATACTGATACACGGTGTACAGGATGTGCCTAACTAATAGTATCATTTATTAACAGAACAGTAGCAGGCCCTGGCTAGCGTTTCCGATGCTCAGAGGCTTGACCTTCGTGAGGGCCGGGGCGGGGGCGGGATTAGGAGATGACTCACCTGTGAGAAGAAGACATGCTTTTGATATCAAGGTGCCCCTCCCTGATGTATAAGACAATTTCAAGGGTAAGAGGACACGGAGAAGTATTTTTATGATACAGACCCTTTGGAATCAGTTCTGAAAGGAGTTCACTGTGAGCACTCTCCTGAGAACCAGAAGCAACATTCTCAGTGAATATTATTGTAAACTTTCCCTGACAACCAACTCCCATGGTTGGTGTAAATAGTGTCCACCCATGAAAGGATTGATTTGATAAGAATACTTCAGGTATTCTGATATAAAGTTCGCTTACATTTACCCAATATTCCTCTCTCAACAGTCTTTTAAAAATTAATACCAGAGGCTAATCAATGGCAATATTAACAGAAGATCTTTATCTCCAGGTAGATGATCAATAACATTATCTACCATAAACAAGGAGGTCTCTAAAGGATGCCAAAGCAGATTAAAAAAACATAGATCCAGGAAGGGGTTTTGACTCACACTAAATCCCAGCTCCAATTAAAGAATAATTAATTCTTTACATGATGGTCCTACTTGATATTCATCCTCAGGAAGGGAACACAGAGGATATGGGTGCTATAGAAAAGTGTGGTGAAGAAATTAGATGGTGCCAGCTATCAGATAAAATAGCGACTGGTGTCTTAAAGGTTTGTTTCCAAACACTCAGCCATCTAAGTAAGATGTAAACTAAGTCCACATGAAAGAAACACATCAACTTTCGTGGCCAAAGGAGTGTAAATCATATAATCCAAAGCCGACAGAGGGAATAGTATCAGGGCCTAAATTGTCAGATCCTGGTTTTCAGACAGTGCAATGCCCAAGATACATTTGGGAAATCTACACAGTAAATAAGCCTAGGATGATTTCCCTCCATGCGTAATAGAGGGATGGGAAGAAGCTGGTTACCAAACAGAGTGCATTGGCGAGATGAGTATAGGAGATCAAAATGATAAGCCTGACTTGAACAGTTAAAACCTTGTCAGTTGATCCCCCGTCTGACACAGCTGATCTTGTTTTCTATATTTGTATAGTTGTTGTTGGGGTTTTGCTCGTGTTGGGGATTATCTCTGATGTATTTTGTCATTGGGGGCAGCCCTCCTGAATTTTTGTTTATGTTTTTCTGTTTTGGGGTATGAGAAATGTAGGATTATGAACCTATAGACAGCAAGTAACATAAGGGGGGGTACAGTGAGGGAATTAAAGGGGAGCTGATGTCAAGGAGTTCAAGAAGGAAGAGAAAGGTTTGAAAAAGACTGTGGTAGCAATTGTACAATATTGCTTGATGTGATTGAACTGTGGAATGATATAATATCTGTATTAGCTCCCAATAAAGTGATTTTGAATAAAAAAGTGAAAAAGACATTTATTTCCTTCATGAGCTCATTTTTCCTATATATCTTTTAAAGAAAGACTAATCTGCATTTATTGTAAACTGTCTTATGTCTACTTTGGAAGTAATTTGAACAGGAATTTTGAAAATAATGAAGTTTCAAGAAAAAAAATCTACTTTACATATAGTTTTTAAGATAGAATTTCATAAAGATTATCTTTTTTCCCATAATTTTTTGAAACAACCTAGTATGTTTCAGAGTAATGAATGATGTATGGCATCTAGAGAAATTATATTTTTGGTGGTACAGGTGAATATCAACAATAAGGTCTGTTACTTCCTCGGGTTGAAGCATTTATTTTCAGAAAGTACATTTTTCTATTTGGGTGGACATGCTTATTTCAAAAGAGAAATAATTAGGAAAGATATCCACAATTCACTCAGTCTCACTGCTTCCCTTTCTGATGACTCTCCATTTGCCCTCCCAGTGCCAATCCTCGTTCTCAATTTCGTAGACACAGTGGACATTGGTGCCTGTGCCTGTGCAAGGTGTCTGGGATGAGGGGGTGTTACGGGAGGAGCACTTGGACAGGAGGGAGAGAAAGCAGAAAAGGCCTGTGGTTGGGGAGGGGAGGCTGAGCAGATCTTTCCTGGTAGCCAAGGAAGCAAAAACGCCATCCACAGATCGGTGATAACACCTGTGGCCCCTGGGAGTGGAGAGAACTGAGAGGAGTGACAGGAGGTATGCGCAGGGACTCTGCGCATGGGGTGGCTGTGGTGGAAGGGGGCCTGGCTGCGCCGTGGAGGTGGTCAGGTGGGGAGTCAGAAGCGTCTGACTGCACTGCCCTCCCCAGGGGGTGAGGGGGAAAGGGTGAGCTCTGCGATGACGCATGGCTCTCACGTGACCTGGAGCTGCAGAGCCATGCAGCCTTCCCTGCGGTTGTTAACTTTGCATCTGGGTACCAGCTCCTGATGCACGGCGGGCTGGCCTCAGGTCTGGGCAAAGCGCAGCAGGTGAGGCCAGCCAGCGTACAGAGCGCGGCGCAGAGCGCCCGCTGAGCTTGAGGCCGGCGCGGAGCAGGCCCTGGCTAGCATTTCCAAGGCTCAGAGGGCTTGGGGACCTTCGTGAGGGCCGGGGCGGGGGCGGGATTAGGGATGGCTCGACTTCCAGTGAGAGCAGCTGAGCCAAGAGAGCTCTGGGAAATCACGCCTCAGCCACAGCAGAAAAATGCGGAGCCCCGCGGAGGCTGGACCGCCCTGGGGAGGAGGCTTCCAGGAGGGATAAGGGAGGGGGGCGGCGCGTTGGCGGGGGAGCTCAAACCCTTGGCCTTGGCCTTGGCAGGCCGCATCCCTTGACCTCATTGGCGGTCTGCAGGTTGGACGCTGCAGTGGTGCACCCTGGCTGTTGAGGATCTGGAGGAGGAGGAGACTGCCAGGATAGGCCCAGGTTCGTGTGAGGGTCAGGCAATGGGGGTTGGGGAGATATGGGACAGGGGGCTGGGATCATAGCACTGTCCTCCATTTTGATGCCTACCTGATGCCTGGCATTAGGTTGGCAGGAAAAATGGTGGACTTTGGGGAAGGAGCGGAGAGAAGCAAGGGAGGGAGGGATGTGGACTGGGGCCTCTAGGGGGCGCACAGATGCACTCAGCTAGGAAAAAAATGAAATTTAAAAATTCTTTGGATCTCCTGGGCTTTTAATCTTGAAAAGTGCGTAGTAGCGTCTCCGTCCTCAGTGTTGATCTGACCAGGAAGCTTTTCATCCCTTTTCTGCCTTTATCTCCTAGGAATAATGGAATCTAAAGAGAAACAAGCGGGAAAGAAATCCCAACGTGGAAAATGCCCACCAGGAAAAGGACGGAAAGGAGCAAGATACGAATAAAGGAGAGGCCTTGGCACTCCCTTTGGAAGCTGGTGAATACTGTGTGCCTCGGTGTCGATGGGACATGATTCAGAGGCTTGGAGAGCGGCAGGCAAGGTTCAGGGAGGAGAATTTTGGCAGGATTGGGGCGGAGGTGAGATTGCTGATAGAAAACCCGAGGGGCAAGCAATGGAGTCACGGTCTTCGTGCAGTGAGCACTAACCCCCATCACCGTAACCACCATGTTGAGTTTTGCCTTATGCCCTGAATCCTGATGTGTGCCCTGCAATTAACAGGGAGATCCCTGCTTCCTAAATTTACATGTGTGCACAGTACCTTTATTGTAAACCTTTTGATGTGACCAGTTTCTGATGGGTCCTCTATTACCAGCTTCTTACTGAATGTTGTGTTTTTGACCCAGTCTTCGTAAGTTTCCATCAGAAGGGAAGTTTTATCTATTGCCTAGGAACATGCTTTATATATTGTAAAGTTCATAAAGCAGTTTAAAACAATTTTTGTATTCTTATTTATTTGTTATTAATCTTATTTCAAACCTCATGTTTATATATTTAATACATGGACAGAAAAATGTTGAAATAAATATACCAAAGGATTTTAAAATAGCTCATTTCTGAGTGATGAATTAATGTTTCCTTCTATTATATGTCATTTCAATATAAATGGAAGAAATATTTAATGATTTTATCAAAGCAGTAGGGTCACATAATACTTGGTGGATACATTATAATAATTTTGCTATATGAAGAAAATAGGCCATCTTCATAAATTGGGAAATGTTTGTATTTCACACAGTTTGAGATTATGACTATGCGATCTGTCTTTTTCTGTTCTTTGTCTGCGTATCCCCTATTCTACAAACCCTGCATCAGCTGATTCCTTTAAACATTGATTGCACAATTTCCAAACATAGGTCTCTCCAGTCCAGCACCCTTCTTTTTTCATAATTTAAATGTTTATTAAAGAAGTTAACGAAGTGTAATGCCAGTGAGAAATGATCAGGGATATGTTACACAGTTCTGTCAAGTTTGTTAGTAAATGACCAAAAGGCAGCACTCTGCTATAAGCCTTAACTGAAGGCATTTGGCTTAAGCTCTGTGGTAGCAATCCCAACTTCCCCAGAGGCACTCCATTCCACAAGCCAGCCTCCTGCACAAAAGCATTCAGCTTTACTTGTTCTGTAGGCTCAGAAGTCCATCACTCTGTTTCCTGCTCTGGATGCTGGTTCTGTTGCTGCTCCTCTGATGGCATAGCTGTCTGTCTCTGGATCCAGAAGTTTCACTCTACAGGGTGCCCATGTCCAGAGGACAGCACCATTCTTTCAGGACTGCAAAATTTGTTTGGCATACTGCCACTCCTCTGAGGTAGGCACTTAACAAAAATATAATTAACAATGGCTGAATGAGAAGCTCTGAGTACTTTTCTTAGGTCAGAGCTTATACAAATAAATAACCTTGGATGTATAATTTCACTTCTCTGAAAGAGATGATCTGAAATTCCTAAAGAAAGCCTAGTCATAGTGTTTTTAAGAGTATGTTAATCTACCATCTGTGAGAATAACTTAGAGACTTGAAAATGCAGAGAGACATTCCCAAACTTTTAATTTTAGCAAGCCTTCCTGGTGATTGTGATGCATATTAAAGCCTATAGGGCCTTTTATACGCATACATTTAAAATGTTCTAAAATTTTAACTAGGAATTCTAATAACCAGAAGAAAATAAAGCTGAATATCTGAATTCAGCAGAAATTACTAAAATGTAGAATATGTGGACTTTTAAAAGAACTTTACCTTTAATACATATAAAATAGACAGTGATTTACCTAAAAAGTTAATAATGATTATCTCTTGTGAACTATTTTTCTTTGTATTCGATTACAGTTTTCTTTAAAAACATGCATTATTTGTGTTAAAAAGAAATCAAACAGAATCAATGAATACTGCAGTGAGCTTATAAATTCCTAGATACCCTCTGCTATCATATCCATATTTTGTGTCATTATCCCTCCTCCTAAGTGACTGAAAAAATCTCTAAGTTTTCTAACCAACACTGCACTGAAAGTAATAATATATCACTTCTGTGATTATATTACAGAAGACTGTTTCCTGTCTTGCTAGTGGGGCCTCTCCTGCTAACTTTGATAGAAGAGTGCCATGTTGCGGAGGCTCATAAGGTCAGGAACCATTGTGGGCTCCCAACTAGCAGCCAGTGATGAAATAAGGTTTTCAGAAAGTCTAATACTCCTCAAGGAACTTAATCCTAACAACACCATAAGTGAGCTTGGAAGCATATTCCTCCCTGATTGACCTTTCAGAGAAGAACTTGGCCCTTCTCAATCTTGATGGAAGCTTTGTAAGAGACGCTGATGTAGTTAAGCTATTTCCAGACATTTGACAGATTCTGTTGTTTAAAGCTATTAAATTAGAATAATTTGTTGCACAGCATTAGATAACTAAATGTATCTCTAAATGATACAGACACTTTAAAAACACATCACAGTATAATCATTCATGTCCAATTAAAAAACAAAACAAAAAACACCCCCTTGCCATTGAGTTCATTCTCACATTCTCACAGCAACCTTATAGGACAAAGTAAAAGTCCTCCGCAGGGTTTTCGAGGCTGTAAAAATTTACGGAAGAGTCTCATCTTTCACCCTTAGAGAAGTTAGTGAATTTGAAACATTTATCTTTTGGTTAGTAGCCTATTAAACTCACTGTGCCACCAGGCTGCCTCATATACAGATAGTGTCCAATTTTCCAGTGTTCTCAGAATTTTTAATCCCCATTTATACCAATTAATACAAAGCAAATCAGGTGCTCGATCAGCATTAAAGGAGCCCTAGCCATATAGTGATTGGTTTCACATTGGTTTCACAGTGATTGGTTTCACATAACATGAGCAGTTTGAAACCATCAGCTGCTCCTTTGGAGAAAGAATGATGGGGCTTTCTAATTCTGTAAAGATCTACAGTCTTAAAAACTCAGTGAGGCAGAGGGGTCTTGGGGACGAGCCGAGCCAGTCAGGGTGCGATGTAACAACGATGAGAAATACAACTTTCCTCTAGTTCCTAAATGTTTCCTCCCCGCTCCCACTACCATAACTCGAATTCGACCTTGCAAGGCTGGCTAGACCAGAGGATGTACACTGGTACAGATAGGAACTGAAAATTCAGGGAATCCAGGGCGGATGAGCCCTACAGGACCAGTGGTGTGAGTGGCGAAACAGGGAAGGTAAAGGGAGAATGGGTAGGAAAGAGGGAACTGATTACAAGGAACTATATGTGACCTCCTCCCTGGGGGACAGACAACAGAAAAGTGGGTGAAGGGAGACGTCGGACAGGGCAAGATATGACAAAATACCAATTTATAAACTATCAAGGGCTCCTGAGGGAGGGGGGAGCAGGGAGGGAGGGGAAAATGAGGACCTAATGTTGGGGGTTTAAGTGGAGAGAAAATGTTTTGAGAATGATGTACAAATGTGCTTTACACAATTGATGTGTGTATGGATTGCGATAACAGTTGTATGAGCCCCTAATAAAATGTTTTTAAAAAAAACAAAACTCAGTGAGGCAGTTCTACCCTGTCCTATTGCGTTGTTCTGAGTCAGCATAGACTCAATGATATTGAGCTTATTTTGTTTGTTTGTTTTTTAAGGCAAAATTGGTCATAAGTAGTCTCATCAGGTTGCAAATGACAGGAACAACCTCATGTAAAGCTTTTTATTGGGAAATAAACAAAATAATGTGTGTTTGAAAAATAGCCCCATATTTCACACAAGAACATGGGGTCAAAGACTTTGAAAGTATAGAAAACGCTATGAGAAACAATGGACTTTACTCACAATGAAAATTCAAAGTGAAAAGATGTTGACTCAGTAAAAATGGCACAGATATAATTTTAAGATAAAAACATATTTTCTCTCACCTAGAAATGTAAAAACTATAAATAAGAAACGAGGAGTCATGATTAATTTCTTACTCAGCAATAATGACTATATTGCTAGTCTTTTAGGAAGCCATAGTATGAAAGGGAAAGCCCAGATTTATACATGTAGAAGATATTAGAGATAGATTTGAAGCACCGAGATGTAGTCAGTTTCTTAATATTGCCCCTTGTGTTAGTCTGGGTAAATGAGGGAAACAAATCCACAGAAACTCATAGGTATAAGAGTTTTATATAAAGGGTAAGTGTACATTAAGAAAGCATCCCAACCCAGTGCTGTCCAAGCCCATAAGTCCAACATGAGCCCATATGTCCAACTCCAGTCCACAAAGTCCTCCTCAATCTCACAAAACACTTGCAATGATGCCGACTGTAGGAGGAAAGCTGAATCAGTGAGCATGTAAGCATCTCAGTGCTGGCAGGGGTCTCCACCCGGCTGTTCCAGCACCCAGGGCTGCATTAGGGTAGGTCCATGTGGCTTCTCCTCAGGGATGTCTCACAGGAAGTGAGCCTTGCCAGCTGAATCAGGGAACTGGCTAAGGCAGCTGCATCCTGGTCTGACCATCAGAAAGCAAGAGACCTGAGAACTAGAAAAGTGAGGCTCACCGAGCCATTTATCTCTCTGCCCTTCAGTTAATCCCACATGTGTTCATCAGCCAGGATGGCACAATAAACCTTAACTATCTAACCCATCTAGCCACAGTCCCTTTTGTGATGCATTGTAAATTCTAGCCTCTATGCCAACTGACTGAAAGAAATCTATATTTATGTCCATTCCAAAGAAAGACAACCCAACAGAATGCTCAAACTAGAATAATAGCATTGATATTACGTGTCAGTAAAATTTTGCTGAAATCGTCCAGCAATGGTTGCACCTGTACATTGATAGGTAGCTGCCAGAGATTCAGACTGGATTCAGGAGAGGATGTGGAATGAGGGATACCATTACTGATGTCAGATGGATCTTGGCTTTAAGCAGAGACTACCAGGAACATGTTTACTTGTGTTTTATTGACTATGCCAAGGCATTCAACTGTGTGGATCCTAACAAACTATTGATAGTCTTGAGATGAGTGAGAATCCCAAAACACTTCATTGTGCTCCTGCAGAACTTATCCTGCAGTTGTGTGAAACAAATGAGGGCATATGGCATGGGTTAAAATCAGGAAAGATGTGTGTCAGGGTTGTATCCTCTCACCATACTTATTCGTACATCATCAAAGAAGGTGGACTATATGAAGAAAAACATGGCATTGAGATTTAAGTAAGGTTTATTGACAAACTACAATATGCAGATGACAAAACCTTGCTTGTGAAAATGAGATGGAATTGAAGCACTTGCTGATGAAGATCAAGGATTGCAGCCTTCAATATGGATTACAACTCAATGTAAAGAAAAACAAAAACCCTCACAACTGAACCGGTAAGTAATATCATGCTAAATGGAGAAAAGACTGGAATCCACAATAATTTCATTTTGCTTGGATCCTCAATCAATGCTCATGGAAGCAGCAGTCAGTAGATCAAAAGATCAGTTGCATTAGGTAAATTTGCTGGGCAAGACCTCTTTAGAGTATTGAAAATCAAAGATGTTACTTTGAGGACTAAGTTGAACCTGATCCAAGCCATAATATTTTCAGTTGCTTCATATGCTATAAAAGTTAAACATTGAATAAGGAACACCAAAGAAGAATGGATGTATTTGAATTGTGGCGCAGCTGAATAATGTTTAAAGTACTATGGACTGCTAAAAGGACAAACAAATCTGTCTTGGAATAAATATGGGCAGAGTGCTTCTTAGAGGCAACGATGGCAAGACTTTATCTTATATACTTTGGACATATTGTCAGGAGAGATCAGTTCCTGGGGAAGGACATCATGCTTGGTAAAGTAGAGAGACAATGAAAAGGAGGAAGATGGATTGACAGCATGGCTGCAACCATGAGCTCAGGCATAAGAACAATTAATTGTGAGGATGACACAGGACCGTGCAATGTTTCGGTTTGTTGTGCATAAGGTTGCTATGGGTCAGAACTGATTCAATAGCACTTAGTAACAACAACAAGAAAAACATGTACATGCAAAAGCTGGATAATAAGGAAGACCAAAGAAGAACTGATGCATTTTTAACTATGATGTTGGTGAGGAATATTGAACATACTATGGATTGTCAGAAGAACAAACAAATCTATCTTGGGTGACTTGGGAGCAGTATCACAATAAAGCTCCTTAGAAATGAGAATGTCAATATTTCATCTAACATATACTATGAGGAGGGACCATCCTTGGAGAAGGACATCATGTTTAGTAAAGTCATGCTTGGTCTGAGTAAAAGGAACACACTGAATGAGATGGCTGTAACAGTGAACTCAAACAGTAATTATTGTGAGGAGGGTACGGTACTGGGAAGTGTTTCATTCTAATTTGATGGTCCCTAACATCAGCAAAACATTATATTTTGTGGGCAAAGTCTGAAAGCTTTCTTCCCAAAATTAGAAACAAGAAAAGGATGTCTGTTTTACTATTTCTATCTAACATATGCCAGAATTTGTAGCTAAGGGCAATTAGTAAAAATAAATACATAAAGGCATCCAGATTGGAAAGGTAATTTACCTTTAATAAAAGTAATTATAGTTATTTGCAGACAACATAATCTTATAATTAGAAAATTCTACATACACACAGCCCATCGTTAATAGATCACTTCAACAAAGTTCAAGGATTCAAGATAGAATACAAAAGCAGTTTTACATCAGCAGCAAATAATCTGGAAAGAAAATTATGGAAACAATCTAAAATAACTTTAAAAAATGAAATAGGCACAAACTGAACTAGGAGGCACAATGCTTGCACAATGGGCACTACAAAACTTTGTTGAAAGAAATTAAAGCTTCTTAAAATAATAGAATGATGTGTTCTTGGATAGGAATGTATAACTGTCATTGTTAAGGCGACATTACTACACAGAGATCTAGAGACTCAATTCAATCTCTGTGAAAATCTCAATGGTGACTTTTTTGAAAACCTCAAAATGAATAAACCGATCCTCAAGTTTATGTGGAATTTCTTTTATTTAAAAAAAATCATTTTATTGGGGGCTTGTACAGCTCGAATCACAATCCATACATCAATTGTATCAAGCACATTTGTACATATGTTGCCATAATCCTTTTTAAAACATTTTCTTTCTACTTGAGCCCTTGGCATCATATCCTCTTTTTTCTCCTTCCTCCCCCACCCTCCCACCCTTGTGAACCCTTGATAATTTACAATTTCTTTTTATTTTCATTTTTTACACCATCCGCTGTCTCCCTTCCTCCATGTTTCTGCTGTCCATCCCCCTGGAGCAGGGAGGGGGCCGTTGTACATGGATCATTGTGATCAGTTCCTCCTTTCTCCCCCTTTTCTCCCCATCTTCCCCCTACCCTCATGGTATTGCTACTCTAATTATTGGTTCTGAGGGGTTTATCTTTCCTGGATTCCGTGTTTTGAGAGCTCTTCTCTGTACCAGTGTGCATGCTCTGGTCTAGTCAGATTTGTAAGGTATAACTGGGGTCATGATAGTGTGTGTGTGTGTGGGGAAGCATTAAAGGACTAGAGAAATGTTCATTTATGTGGAATTTCAAGGGACCAAAAATATCCAAAAAAGTATTAAAAACAAAAAAAGTTACAGGTCTCACATTACCTAATTTCTAATAGTACTATAAATTTACAGCAATCAAAATGGTGTGTTATACATCATGGCACAGAGAATTTTGGAGAAAATTATGCTAAGTGAAATTAGTCAATCACAAAAGTAGAAATATTGAATGAGATCACTGTTACAAAAGAAAAAATTCAAGACAAAAAATTTCATACCAAAAGAAACAGACTTGGATGGTTACCAGGTGTAGCGGGTGAAAGGAAGGAAAACTTAAATAATAGGCTAGAGAGTAGACAGGTGTCAATTTGGGTGAAGAGATGCAAAGCAATGAAGTCCCCAGGGAGTCCCAAAAATAGACTTTGTGGCATCCCATCAGACTCCAGAGGAAAACACTCCTAAAAGTCAACAAACAGACCTGGAACTATTTATAGGTTTTTCTTTTTATGGCGTTGTTGTTGTTTTCGTTTGTTTTCTTTTATTGTTTTGTATTGTTCTGTCTTATTTTTGTGCTTATTATTGTTTCTGCATGCCTATCTAGATCAGTGGTTCTCAACGTTCCTAATGCCATGACCCTTTAATACAGTTCCTCATGTTGTGGTGACCCACAACCATAAAATTATTTTCATTGCTACTTCATAACCGTAATTTTGCAACTGTTATGAATCATGCCACCCCTACGAAAGGGTCATTTGACCCCCAAAGGGGTCACGACCCACAGGTTGAGAACTGCTGATCTAGATAAATAGGCAAGATAAACAATCCAGAGGAGAAAACAATGGGACCAATGGTCCAGGGGGACATGAGAGAGGGGGAGGCAGGGGAAAGGAAGGCGAATGTCAACCAACCAACTGAGGGACAAGGGAACAATAAGTGATCTAAAATCGATGGTAAGGAGGGTATGAGATGTCTGGTTAGGTTAGATCAGGAGTGTCAAACTGGCAGCCCCTGAGGTAATTTTATGTGGCCCAAGATGCTCTGAAATAAAATGAAAATAGAAAAAAATAGTTATGAAGAAAATAGCGCTTAGGGGAGATTGAGGCAATACTGTACACACAATTCCCGTGTTAACCCTTTAACTACTGAGGACAAGTATACACATGGCCCAGTGCCTTTTCTGGGGGACTGTGGACGTATATAAATGCACTGACTCAGTTCCAGCGACATTTGGAAGCAATATATCTGTCATGCTCAGTGTCACATAATGTAAGCAGATCCCAATAGTGAAAAGGTTAAAAAGAGCACTCTGGGTTGAGCTGTCATGAATCATACCCAGAGGCAGCACTAGTTAACCTTTTTAAGGGAAGTCATTATGATTGTGCATCATGTTTGTCAGCTGTCCAACAGTTTGTGGTTTTTATTAGTTATTTTGTTATATTTTCTGGTCACAACCTAAGAGGTAAGTGAAAACTAGTAGGAGGAAAGCACTGGCAAGTTTCAGGTAAAAAAGAATAATTTTAGTTTTATAAATACATTAAATAAAATAAATGTTTAAATAAAAACAATTATATAGTGTTTTAATTATCCTACCCATATTCCTGAATCCTCACTTCAAAATATAAAACTAATTTTAATCATTTCATTGAGGGCTATGAATTTAATAAAATTTGTAAATGTGATGTGGCCTCCGTGAATCTTGCCTGTAACACCAAATGGCCAGCATTTGAATTTAGTTTCACACCCCTCGGTTAGATCAAGGGCAATGTAGCCAAGAGGAATTACTGAAACCTGAATGAAAGCCGAACAGGATAGTGGGACAAGAGGGAAGTAAAAGGAAACAGAGGAAAGAGCTAGGAGGCAAATGAAATTTATATATGTCTACATACATGCATGCACATATGTAAATATATTTATGTATAATGATAAGAAAATAGGTCTATGTACAAATATTTATATGTTAAGTATAAGGTAGCAGACAGATAATGGGCCTCTACTCAAATACTCCTTCAACACAAGAATACTTTGTTCTAATAACCTGGCATTCCGTGATGCTCACCCTCCCAACATAATTGTTGAACACAAAATGGGTGCAGAAGCAAATATGGTGAAGAAAGCTGATAGTGCCCGGCTATCAAAAGATATAGTGCCTGGGTCTTAAAGGCTTGAAGATAAACAAGTGGCCATCTAGCTAAGAAGCAACAAAGTCCACAAGGAAGAACCACACCAGCCTGTGTGATCATGAGGTGTCGATGGAATCAGGTATCAGGTATCAAAGAGTCAGAACAAAAAACATTTCAATGTGAATGAGGGGAAGGGCAGAGTGGAGACCCAAAGCCCATCTGTAGACAATTGGACATCCCCTTACAGAAGGGTCACCAGGAAGAGATGGGCCAGTCATGGTGCAGTATAACACTGATGAAACATACAACTTTCCTGTAGCTCTTTAATGCTTCCTCCCCCCTCTCTTATAAATCATGACCCCAATTCTTCCTTTCACATCCAAGTATACCAGACTGGTACAGATAAGAATTCACAACGCAGGGAATCCAGGACAGATAAACCCCTCAGGAACAATAATGAGAATAGAGATATGAGGAGGGGAAAGGGAAGGTGGGGGGTGAAAGAGGGAACAGATCACAATGATCTATGTATAACCCCCTCCCAGGGGATGGACCACGAGTTGTTGAAGGGATCAGGTATCAGGCATCAAAGAACAAAAAATCTTACCATTGTAAATGTGGGGGAGTGCAGACTGGGGACCCAAAGCCCACCTGTAGGTAATGGGACATTCCCTTACAGAAGGGTCACGGAGAGAAGACGAGCCATCAGGGTGCAGTGTAGCAACAATGAAACATACAACTTTCCTCTAATTCTTAAATGATTCCTACCCCCCACTATCATGACCCCATTTCTACCTTACAAATCCGGCTAGACCAGAGGATGTACACTGGTGCAGATAGGAACCGAAAACACAGGGAATCCAGAACAGATGATCTCTTCAGGATCAGTGGTGAGAGTGGCGATACCGGAGGGTGGGGTAGAAAGGAGGAACCGATTATAAGGATCTACATATAACCTCCTCCCTGGGGGATGGACAACAGAAAAGTGGGTGAAGGGAGGGAGATGTCAGACAGTCTAAGACACAACAAAATAATAATAATTTATAAATTATCAAGGGCTCATTAGGGAGAGGGGAGAAGGGAGGGAGGGGAATAAATGAGGAGCTGATACCAAGGGCTTAATTATAAAGCAAATGTTTTGAGAATGATGAGGGCAACAAATGTACAAATGTGCTTGACATTCAATGGATATGTATGGCTTGTGAAAAGAGTTGTATGAGCCCCCAATAAAATGATTTTATAAAACGGGTGAATGGAGACATCAGTGAGTGTAAGACATGAAAAAAAAAGTTATAAATTATTAAGGGTTCAAGAGGGAGGGAGGGCGGAGGAGGGAAAAAATGAGGAGCTGATTCCAAGGGCTCAAGGAGAAAGAAAATGTTTTGAAAATGATGATGGCAACATATGTACAAATGTGCTTGACGCAATGGATGGAAGTATGGATTGTAATAAGAGCTGTGCAAACTCCCAATAAAATGAATTTTTAAATGGGGGGGAAAGGGGAAGGCAGTACTATACTAGAAGGGGAAGAGAAAAGAGGGTGGGGGCAGGACAAGTTACTGGGAAGTTTGATAAATAGTTTTAATTGTTGAATACAAAAATGATCTGAAACACAAACCCCAAATAACTCACAACAAAAAGCAAGAACAGAAACATGAGATGTTGCTAATTTAAGAATAATATATACATCAAAGGAACAGAATTGAGATTTTAGAAATAAGCCCATGTCTCTGTGGTCAATTAATTTTGACAAGCTTGTCAAGATGATTTAATCAATGGCAAAAGGAGTCTCTCAACAAATAGTGCTAATATGACCAGATAGCCACATGCAAACCAAGGAATTTGGACCCCTTCTTATCATACACAAAATTTGACCCAAATGTATCAAAGACATAAATATAAGAGCTAAAACCATGAAATTCTCTGAAGGAAACAGAGGTGCAAATTTATATGATTTGAATTAGGGACTGATTTCTTCAATATGCCAAGAAAAGTAAATGCCAAAAAAAAGGTCAGGAAAAGATGTTGTTCTTCATCAAGTGGGGTGTCTCATGAGAAGACTCTCAAAGAGCAGGTGTTCATGTAACTGCGAAAAAGACCTTCATGGGTGGCATCAAGGAAGACATTGAAGAGCGCCCCCCCCCCCATGAGATTATTTTGAGCAATAGGAGAAAATGAAGTAATTGAAGTGACTGCTTGATACTGTGACAAGAACAGGGACTTTGCGTCGGTGACTTTTCATGACTATGGCTCTGTAGATAAGGCCTTCATAAGTGCCATCCTTAGATAAGGCCATTAGGAAAGCCCTATCGAAGCAAGAGATGCCCAGTGCCTCTGCCAACCAAGGGAGATGAAGCAGTTCTGGAAACTTCAGTGGTGGCTGTAGAGGTGGTTTTGAAGGGAATGACAACTTTGGTCAGGGTGGAAACTTCAGTGGATATGGTGGCTTTGGTGGCAGCCGTGGTGGTAGCGGATATAGCAGCAGGGGGAATGATAATAATGGATTTGGTAATGATTGAAGCAATTTTGGAGGTCGTGGATGCTACAGTGAAATTGGCAATTACAACAATCACTTCCAAATTTGGACCGATGAAGGGAGAAAACTTTGGAGGCAGAAGCTCTGCCCCTTGTGTTGGTGGAAGTCAATACTTTGCCAGACCATGAAACCAAGGTGGCTATGATGGTTCAAGCAGTAGCAGTCGCTTTGGCAGTGACAGAAAGTTTTAAAGGAAATAAAGCTTAGCAGGAGAGGAGAGCCAGAGAAATGATGAGGAGGCTACACGTTACAACAGTTACCAAGCATGGTGATGGCAGGGCCTAGCTGCTACAAAGAAGACGTGCTTCAGACAATGCTCATGTGTATGGACAAAAGAACTTGAGCACAGTGCTTGTGCCTAATTGTACAGCAGGTTATTTTATTTTCTGTTTCTGTGGAAAGTGTAGAGCATTCCAACAAAGAGTTGTAATGTAGCTTTTTATTTCCTTTTGGACTCATGCTAAATGTAATAGTGTGATCGTGATGCTGAATAAATGTCTTTTCTTTTAGCATGCTGTGTAAAGTTTGTCTACTCTTAAGTCATCTTGATAAACTGCCCCAACAATGTGATGTATAGAATTCCTTCAAGGTCGTGCCAGCTTGATTAGAAATATGCGTATATACAACCTTGGACTGCATAGAGGCAGAGGAGTCATTGTTTTCAGAAATAATGTAGTGAAACTGACATTACTGTTGTGTAACCTGGAGTTCACCGTTAAAATGGTCACCAAACCTAATTAACAGTGTTTATTTGGTTATTTTCAAAAAATGGTTGTTGGCACATTCAATTGAATAATAGTAGCAGATTAAATTATGGACAGAGTCGGAACTTGTGTATCATCCATTATCACGTGGAATCAATAAAAAACTTATTCTTCGGGGGAAAATTGAAGAGGCAATCTACAGAATGATAGAAGACATTTTGAGAACCATATCTCTAATAAGGGTTTATTGTCTGGAATATATAGAGAACTCTATATATTCAAAGCAGAAAAAAAACCCATCCGATTAAAAACCACTTGTTGACAGTCAGCAAACCATAGTGTATGTTATTGTGATTCCTCAGAGATTAGGCAGTCTTTTATCATGTAACATTACTGTGTGTTTGGATGTCTGTTTAGGGGGCAGGTGGTATAATTAGTAGCTTTGGGTCCCAAAGTTTGAAGTTTGTGATAGCATCTGTTTTCTTCTCCCTTATCTTTAACCTGGATGCTGCTTCCCGTTCTAACACTCTTGCTCATCTCCTTGAAGGGACAGAGTGCACTAGAGTGCAATTGTAATTATTGAAACTTTGGCGTCTCAAAAGCTATCTCATTACCATCAAACTGATGCCAACTCATAGTGCTCCGATAGCACAGGGTAGATCTGTCCCTATCGGTTTCCCAGGCTAACTCTTTACAGGACTAGATAGCTTCATTTTTCTTCTTTGCAGCAGCTTGTGGCTCTTTCTTTCTTTTTTTGGAAATCCCCTGATTTTTATTTATTTACTTTTTTCTTTTTTAAAAAATGTTATTGGGGGCACGTAAAACTCTTATCATGATCCATACATACAGTCATTGTGTCAAGCACATTTGCACATTCGTTGCCATTCTCATTCTCAAAACATTTTCTTTCTACTTGAGCCCTTGGCATCAGCTCCTTTGTTCTTTCTTTTTGGAGAAGTTATCAACCTTTTGATATGGGTTATTACTTCCTGTTCTGGACTATGAAGAGAGGCATGATTGCAATTTTTCATAGTCAACGTATGGAGAGATAAGTACATTGCGCACTGAGAATCAAATTTTTGAGACCGCATGTATGTTATCAATGAGGAAGGGAATATAAACTGAAGGACTGAGATGAATAGCTAAACCCGAGGGTAGACTTTACTAGAACACAGAACCTTGTGTCAAATCCCCATGAAATCCCAGTTCCACCGGACTTTCTTCCTCATCTTTCTTTCATGTATTTGGAGTATATGGTACTTTGCTGAACCAAATTATGTGGAATGTTTTAGCACACATCTATCTGTTGAGGATGTGTCTGAGAGAATTTCTCCCAGAGGAAACGCTACAGAGATGTGATAAAGGAAACCCTCAGAAACATTTTCTCAGTAGGTACGGATGACTTCATTTTAAATGATGAATTCTATCACAACCAAAAATGTCATACTCAATGATGTTACTCTGGTATGTGGGCTAAGTAATGGAATGAAATATTAAATTAAGTAAGTGTAGTCATTTGCTTTCTGGAGCATACATATTTATGACTTCCCCATGAATATAAAGCTCTTTCTATTTTAAAAAGTGAGTCAAATGATTGGAATAGACACTTCTCTAGATTATATAAATGTCAAATAAGCACATGAAAATATGGTCAAGATCATTAGTTATTCAGGAAATACAAATCAAAGCCATAATGAAATACCATGTCATACCCACTTTTCTGTTAGTTGCCATGACATCAATTCTGATTCCTGGTGACCCCGTGTGTGCCAAGTAGCATTCCTTGATAGGGTTTTCAAGGCTGTGATCTCTGGTAAGCAGATAGCCAGACGTCTTCTGAGGCACCTCTAGTTGTGTTTGAACCATCAACCTTTTAGCTGGCTGTTGAGCACTTAACTGTTTGTATCACTCAACCACCATCACATCCACTAGGATGGTGTTATTGGTTGAATTTTGTCTCTCTCAAAAAAATGTTCAAGTTCTACATCTTAGCAACTGTAAATATTGTCTTGGCATATATATTAACATGAGATCATAACAAAGTATGGCGGGTACTGAGTCAATATAATTAGTGTCCTTATAAAAAGGGAAGAGGCACAGTGAAAGAACACAGAAGGAAAAATGTCCATGTGAAGATGTAGGTTTGCTGCTACAAACCAAAGAATTCTTGAGACCACAGAATGTATTGCATTAGGTAAATCGGCTGCACAAGACTTCTTTGGAGTATTGAAAAACAAGGATGTTACTTTGAGGATTAAGGTGTGCTTGACCCAAGCCATATGCATGTGAAATTTGAACATTAAATAAGAAAAACCAAAGAAAATATAATGCAGTTGGACTATGGTGTTGGCAAACAAATCTGGCTGGGGAAGGGCACCATGTTTGGTTAAGTGGTGAAGCAGCACAAAGGGGAAGACTTTAGATAAGACAGATAACACAGTGGTTTCATAGATGCACTCTAACATAAGAACAATTGTGAGGATTGCACAAGAATGTATAGTTTCATTCTGTTGTACACAGGGCCAGTATTAGTTGGAACTGATTCAACGGCACCTAACAAGAATGATCTTCAGAACTCTAAGATAACATTTGTTTACTTTTAAGTTAACCAGTTTGTGTTACCTTCTTCTAGTAACCCTAGGGAAAAGATTTTGGTACTAGAAAGGCCGAGGTTGTTGTAATACCTAAAAATGTGAGCTAGTAATGGGTAGAGGCTGGAAGAATTTTAAGGTGTCTGATAATAAAGCCTAGATGTAGGCGCCTAGGAGACACTGATGGTAGAATTATGTTTGTTAACCACAATTCTGGTGAGGGCTCAAAAAAAGAGTGAGGAAAGCTGCCTTCTCAGTTCCATAGGGCCAGGCCACAGCCTCCTTGGTCCCAAAGGACAGAGCTACTTTCTTCGTTTTGGGAGGGCAGGGATGTCACTGTGGTGGACCAATTGGGGCTGCTTCTGGACCACCTCAGCCTAGAACTATGTAGTCTGATGGTGCTGCTGCAGGTTGAGACTACTGCAGTTTCAGAGAGCAGATCAAGCCACAAATAATTATTCTCAAGCCTTGAAATCTAATAAAAATTTCCTTGTTGTATTTCATATTTTCTTGGAACATTTAAAAAACTAAAATATTAATATTTTCAAATGATACTTGAAAATATAACTAGGCAAGCCTCACTCCCTTTTTATTCAATATACCATCCTCATCATCTCTGGTCTTTTTGTTGGGCAATCGTGTCACAAGATTAGAATCCTTGAGTTATTCATTCCCCTGCTTTTTTGTATATACCTCCACATAAAACTATCCCCTTGTTTACCAGTTGTGTGGCCCATTTGGGATCCACCCTTCTAAAAAAGGAAATCAATTAATAGGTTACTTTGGGGTTATGTATGTTATGCTCAGTTCCTTCTACCCCCTGAAATTGTGAGTATTTTTTCACACATTTAGGATAGCATGTAATTACTTTCTATTTCACTCTGTCTATTACTGTAGTGGTTAAACATTGGGCTGCTAACTGCAAGGTCAGCATTTCGAAACCACCAGCTGCTCCTTGAGAGGATATGAAGTTTTCTACTCCTGTAAAAGTTTAGTCTTAGAAACCCACAGGATAGTTCTACCCTGTCCTATAAGTCTGCCGACTGAATGGCCGTTGTTTGTTAAATCTAAATTGAAATGTTTCTTTGATTGTTATTGATCTGCTATGCTTGGATTGAGAATGATGGGATTAATTTTTGTAAACTCAAGTAACAAGGCCAGGTCCTTCCTAAAATAGCCTTCATTTGTGGTGCCAATTTATTCAAGACTTAAATGATAATAAGGATGGTGGCTGACTGCCCCATTCTTGAATACCAACAACATTTCTATAAGAAAAAATGATAAAGCCCAAAGATACAGGAACAGAAAAATGTATTTAGCTTTAGAACAGGACCAGGGATAAACTTGATTCAAATCAGTCACTGACCTAACTTCTTGGGTTTGCTGCCCTTATCCAAGACTTTAAGTCTAGATCACTTGAAAGAGAAAAATCTCATGGAGGTCAAGACCTGTCCTCAGCTGAATTCTAGTAAATAGATAATATAAACCTTCATCCAATACACAGTATCACACTTTTTCAAACCACCCACCACAACAGGAATGTTATCTATTGCTATATCCTTTAAAACTATAAGGAATTTGGACACTGGAAATGAGGTTTTCTGTACTCCCTTGATCTGTAATTCAGTGAATTGCTGTTTCCAGAGCCCTTATACGCATACTTTGAAAAATTCCAAAAGGATTTTGAAATAGCTCACAAAGAACTGTTAGGTAGGTTAGCAAAGGGCTGGGAATGTCTGTTAACGCATGCCCAGAGGGCCAAGCTACAGGAACAAAGGAGTGGCACACAGCACATGCCCAGAGGCTCAGGTTTGGGCGTGAACCTGAATTAGTCCACCTAGGCCAGGTGAATTCAATTCAGCCAATGGGGTCGATCAGGGGTCTTCCACCATGCCTCCCCATGGAATCCTTAAAAAGGCAGAGGCCCGGAGTTGAGGGGGAAAGAGGGAACTTTAGCAGGACTTTGGGAGAACTTTTGCGTGACGCTGAGCAGCTTCCAACCAGACCGCATGTTCGGGAGGAGCCCCACGGGTGCCGTGTAAACCTGAAACTTCTTCTAAGTTTCATAAAACTCACTTCGATCACGAACCAGGCTTCGGCGTGAATTCTTTCTCGCGCGGAGCCACGGACCGAGGTATATCTAGCTCCAGAGAGATCTAACAGAACTTATTTGCCATGGAGTAACTAATGCTAACACCTTGTGTCTTAGCTGCTGAAGCTTGCATATGGGACAGTGACCATCCAGTCAAGGGGAAAACTGAGGGCTCACTGGCTTCTCAGCTATTTGGAGGATGTGTTCCCAGGACCTGGCTTCAACTGAAAAAAAGAAGAAACAGAGATTTTCTTGCAGCTCGGAATTTTATTTTTGAAGTGGGTTGATCTAATTGCTGTTTACGTGCTTGACTTCTACAGCCTTCTTTATTGGATGCAGAGTGTAGGAGGGCTGGCTGCCCTGAGAGCCACATATGATGTCATCCAAAAACCTTTTCTCCTAGGTTCCAGATGTCAGTATTGGCTCCTGTCACTATCAGATTACAGTTCCCTTCCTGAGTCCTGAACTGGATGGTTGATATTTTTGAAGATTTCAACATAGTAGGGGCTAAATACTTGCTGATTACGATACATTAGGTTAACAAATCTCCGTGCCAATTCTTCCAACTCCTCCTTGATAAGAATAAGGCCTCCAGGAAAGTCTAGCAAAGACTCCTGTATACCACGAATGAAACAGCTTTTGAGAAACAATCGGATTCGCTGATCTGTGAGCAGGGAAAAACAATAGAAAGGTGGAGAGCAAAGACATTTCCGCAGAAATTAGTAATGCCCTTGTACTCCCTGAGATAGCCACTAACCTAAATTTTAAATTAGTTTTTAAAATATTAACTGAGATATCCACTAAGCCACCCACTCATTTGGATATACCACATAAATTAGATTTGCTTTGTTTTGCTTTTAGAGAACAAAGATGAGAACAACCAAAAGCTGGTGACCTGCTAAATTTTTAGATATTCAAAAGATTGCTTTATGTGTCTATAAATGACATTCGGGTGTGTATTTGACCTAACAAGATGAAGGACGTGATCATCCACATAACATTATTTGATGTGATTATCCAACCAATTGTACGGCGATTTGGGTGGGATGTAACAGTCTTTACTCAGGTCCCAACCCTGGTTCAAAATAAGGTGAGTTGAGTCTGCATCATTTTACAAGAATAAAAGGAGAAGGAAGTGAGTGGAAGTGAATGACACGGAGGGACAGGGTAGATCCACCCCTATGAGTTTCTGATATTGTAACTCTTTTGGAAAGAAAGCCCTGTTTTTCTCCTGCAGAGTGGCTGGTGGTTTCAAATAGCTGATTTTGCGGTTAGCAGCCCATGCATAACCATTACTTAGCAGGGTTGTTGGGGGAGTATCCAACACCTACAAATTACATAATGGTGATATAGAACCACCTTAAAACCATATCATCACTCTTAAGTCTTAGGAATCTATTTCAGTCCTACACATAATAGATGAGGAAACTAAATAGAAAGGCTTGCTCAATGCTTTTCCACTTTTAAATGGTTCAGTAACTGACTTCCAGAGTTGGTTCTACCAGCCCGTGCCCCACCTTCTTGTCCCTTTCCCACCACCTTGGGGATTCTTACCAATGACGGTACGAACACAGTTGTCCTTCTTTACAATGTTTTTAAGTTGGCCTATTAGAGATGTTGTGTTGTCACTGCTCAGGGGAGTGAGCCCCATGTCCTCGAGGCCTTGATGGATTTCCTGAGACAGTTGCTCACTCACACTCAGCATAGCCTCTTCAGGCCTAGACAATTAAGGACAGAATATAGGCACCAGAGTGGTCATGGCATGAAAATAATTAAGGCCCAGGGAGTCCATACTTTGATATTCACTAAGCAACCCACCCATTTGGGTAAATTACATAAATGAGATTTTGGATTGTTCTGAAGGACAACATGTTATCAAGCTCCAAAAGACAATGCACAATAAAAAACTGATGATCTAGCAAATATCTATCCAGGTCCACTCAAGAGACTTTAGCCCCGTACTAGGACTCAGGAACAAGTACAATATTTTCACTATTAGCTTCAAGTTATCAACTAATTTATACACGTATACCAGATTCCACTTTGAAGAAAGTAAAATAAACTAGAAAGGGTTTGGGTCCATCCTTAAATTCATTCTTTATTCTTTGGCACCATAAGCTTTAACTCAATGTTAATTTTAGATTTTCCTAAGTATTTTCCATTGCTGCTTTCCTACTTTACCAATTAAACTGTAAATACATTAAGAAATGTAGACTTCTAATTACTCCTTTTACTTTTATTAGATGGCCTACCCATAGTGGATGCTCAGTTAATATCATCGACAAAGTGATTAACTTCTGGATATACAAAATACCAGTCATTTGTAGCAAACACACTAATGAATCATTTGAGGCAAGGTAGCCAGCACGCTCCCTTCTTTGGAAGGAAGTTTTATTTTTCTCTATCCCAAGCCTCAGTGCCACTTACTAAAAAAACACCAACAAATGTTGCAGGTGTTTAGGAAGGGCTTTTGTGTGAGTTATGATGCCTATATACCACATAGTATATACTATTTCCACTTTAAGAAAAATCTATGAAGTTTACCTGGAGTTAAAGTCCTGTGTCAGGACTTTGGTTATGGATTTCAATTTATCCACAAATGTAGGTGAGTTAAATAAAACGTTTCCGGAGAAACTTCTGGCCACTAGCAAGACAGATGCCAAGACAGTTAACTGCTCCAACTGAAACGCCATTTCTTTCAGCCTACCTCTGTCCATTAGCAAAGTCTGGTGTGGTAAGAAAGAACAAACTGTCAGGAACAAAAGGTTCTGGTACATGTCTTACACACAATAGAATAAAGCAATTCTGAAAACACATTCCTACCTCAGGAAATTCATCATCTTCTGCATCCCAGAGGAGGAGGTTCAGGTAACCCTGGTATAGCACCATTGTGAGGGTGGGGGTCTCAAAGCTGTTAGAAGTGGAACTAGTGGATTCAAAACCTGAAAGTGATGCTGTCACGTCTGCTGTTGCTTTGTTTAGCCACTTGGTGGTGTGATCCAGAAGACCTGTGGTTGATAAAGGAATACGTTAAGTACCTTCAAATTCCTGAGCTTAAATATTAATGCTTTATTTAAAATGTACTCTTGGTCAATAAAGAAATGCTTTTATAGGTCTTTCACTCTCAGATAAATGCTCCTTACTACTACTTTGTACCCCCTAAAGAAAATTTCTATGGAAAAAAATTTAAAAATACTCTTTAGCATTGTAAAAAGACAGCTCAATGATCAAATTTCCCCTCTAGTGTTGTTAAATTTTAAACATACTAGGTTTCTTGTTGAGGAGTTCCTGGAATTTAGCTCGTTCATACTCAATGGAATGTTCCTGCAGGTAGGGTCGAAGATTCTGGATAGTGTAGTTTATCATGTCCACTCTCATTTGGCCCAGAACATGGAAGATGCCCCTGTCATATAAAGGTATAAAATATTTACACCATGAAAGGAAATCTTGTATGGAGGGGTGTAATATAAGCAAGCATTCTTAAAATCAGTGTTTTAAAGTTAGAAGTGGTCTTATAATTAAAAGTCCTACTTCAATTTCTTAAAAAAGACATTGACCAGAAGCTGAGGCCCAGGGATACATAAGTCTTCAGGCCTTTTAAGCTACAAGTTTAGAGCTCTTTCCATTACAGTGACTCTGTCATATAAGAAATGGAATGCTCAGTGGAAAGAAAATCACTAAAATGCTGGCCACTTTTTAAGGGTAATTAAAAATCTTAAGTGGTTCAATTTCGAATTCACTGAGAAAATCACATTATTTTTCTGGGTCTTGATTTCTCTAGCTGTAAATAAAGAATAATCCCCATCCCTATCCTCTCATAGGGTTTGAATTGGGACAAAAAGGATAACATCTAGGAAGGACTAGTTGAAATCTAAGGAGCCCGGTGGCATGGTTACACATTAGGCTCCTAACTCCAAGGTCAACAGTTAGAAATTCTCCATCACTCTGCAGTAAAAGATGAGGCATTCTACTCCCATAAAGAGTTACAGTCCTGAAACCCATAGAAGCAATTGTACTCTGTCCTATAGAGTCTATAGGTTCACCCTGAATCAAAATAAACTCAAAGGCAGTGTTTTAGGGAGTTTAAAACTATAGAAGAAAGGGTTAGTATACACTGCCTTGGTGATATCATGTTATACAAGGGGGCCCAAGTGAACTACTGGTCACCAAAGGAGCCCTGAGAAATTGTAATTGGAAATCAAAAACCAGGAACGTGAAGAGATATATGAGTTCTGCTTTCAGTACACAATATCTGTACAGGATTTAATATAATGTCTGGCCCAGGGTTTTCTGCCTTAGTGTCAGAGACAGATTTCAGGGTGAGTATATCTAGTTTCTCACTTCAATAAAAGCACAGGATCTGTTACGTCTTTTAGTTTCTTCACTGCTGCATCTCGAATTGGGGCACACAGCTGGATCATCAAATTAAGAATGTAGTTAGAGAGACGATTCACATCCAGGGCCCCATGCTCTGATTCTTGCTTGAGAAGATCCATGTCCAGATTTTCTTCTATCTCATTTTTAAGGCGAATTTGGCGTGGTAACAGTAGGGATAGTAAGGCCTGCCCAGAAAAAGAAATAAAAAGAACCACATTCTTTTCAGAACCCTAGACTTTCCCTACTGAACAGTTCTTAAGCCAAAGGCTACCCAGACTATGTCTGCTTGGGGTTAGGAAGCTGGGTCTCTAAATTTCTAAGATAATATGATTTCTTTTTGTTTAAAGGTCAATTATAACCCAAAGCTTCACTAATATGTTATAGAAATGGTGCCACTATTATTTCCTACTCAGAAAAAGATAAAATGTGATAAAAAGAAATGCAGTGTACAAAAGATATAAAATGTGTACTACCTTGTGGTGATGAAGCATCCTTTAAAAAGGAGCAGGGCATTTTTAGCTTAAGGGGCCCTGTGGTGCTGTTGGGTAAGCATTTGACAGCTACTTGCAAAGTCAGTGGTTCAAACCCATTAGCTACTCAGCAGGAGAGAGTTGAAGCTGTTAACGTAAAGATTTACAGCATTGGAAATCCTGTATAGGTTTGAGTCAGAATGAACTCAATGGCTGTGTTTTTGTTTATGGAACGTCAAAAGATGAGAACAAAATAGACCAAGAGAAACATCAAAGACCACTTGAAAAAGTACTTTCATTAAAAAAGTTTAAGTTTCTCTGTTGCACGCTCTTAGCATTTTGCCCCAGTGTGGTGGAGTCAGATCAGGCACAATCCCACACTGTGCCTTCAGTGTTATCCCTAGTAGCGCTTTGGGTCAGTGAGGGATGTCTAGGAGCAAAGCAACGAAGTCCCCTGGGAATACCAACAATAGACTTTGGGGCCAGGGCATGGTACCCGTCAGAGCTGATGGGAAAACATGCCTAAAGGTAAACAAATAGACCTTGAACTACTTATAGGCTTTTCTCTTTTTTGTCGTCTTTTTTTGTTGATGCTGTTTGTTTTTTGGTTTTCTTTTGTTGTTTTGTTTTGTTCTGCCTTGCTTGCATGCTTATTATTGTCTCTGCATGGCTGACTAGATAAGATAGGTGGAATAAAC
>NW_022103942.1:750466-752599 GCF_000313985.2 Echinops telfairi | reverse complement strand
CAGATAAGAGCTGGTAACACAGGGAATCAAGGACAGATACCCCCCAGGACCAATATTGAGAGTAGTGATACCAGGAGGGTAACAGGAATGTGGGGGTAGAAAGGGGGAACCGATCACAATGATCTACATATAACCCCTCCCAAGGGGATGGACAACCGAAAAGTGGGTGAAGGGAAAATCGGTCAGTGCAAGATGTTTGAAATATAGTGAAAAAATAATAATTCACAAATGATCAATTGTTCATGAGGGAGGAAGGGGGAAAATGAGAAGCTGATACCAAGGGCTCAGGTAGAAAGAAAATGTTTTGGCAACAACAAATGTAAAAATGTGTTTGACACAATTGATGGATGCAAGTATTGTGATAAGAGTTGTATGAGCCCCCAATAAAATGATTTTTTAAAATGATGAACACCATAAAAAGAAATGTAACTAATGCAACTGAGGAACTAATTCTTTATTTCATTAATTCAATTTAAATTGAATTCAAATTAAATAGCTACATATCTCTAAAAAGAGAGAGAGAGAGAGAGAGAGAGAGAGAGAGAGCGACGTAGAGTCAAAGGTTGGGAAAAACTTACCAAGCTAATGGGAACAACAACAAAAGTAGTGGCAATATTAATCTCTGACAAAATATACCTCACGGTACACAAGATATTGAGAGATAAGAATGGCATTACATAGTGCTCATAAAGTCAATACATCAAGAAGCCATAGCCATAAAAACTTATATGTGCACAATGAAAGTCTCTCAGAATTCACCAACCATATCCTCAAAGAGATGAAAGGAGAAATCACTGTATCAACAATTTTCGTAGATAATTTTAATACACCACTCTCAATGAAAGATAGATCAACAAGTAAGAAACTTTACAAAGGAATGGAAGAGATGAACAAGACCATTGATCAACTTGACCTCATATTTATAGAGCAAAAAAACCCTTCATCAGCCAAAAAAAAAAAAAACACATTCTTCTCCAAATGCACATGGTTCATATTTTAGAATAAACTGCATACTGGGACATAAAGCAAGCTTGAGAAAATTCAAACACATAGAGATTATTCAATCCATCTTTTCTTATCACTGTGCTATTAAGCTGGACATCAACAAGAGAAAGAACAGAAAAACAAAGGCACTAACTTGGAGACTCAGCAATTCACTTCTCAAAAAAGGAATGGATAATAAAAGAAGAAATTAGGAAATGCCTAGAAACTAATGAGAATGATAAAACAACATACCAAAACCTATGGGACCAAGCAAAAACAGTTATCAGAGGTCACTTTATTGCAATAAATGCACACATGAAAAAAAAGAGGTGAGAGTCATGGTCACTTCCTTAACACAGCACTTCCAACAATTAGAATTAGAATAGAGGCAACAGCATAATCCTTCCAATAGCAAAAAAAGGGGGGGGATCATAAAATTAGAGCAAAAATAAATGAACAGGAAAACAGAAGACAATGGAAAAAATTAAAACAAGAAAGTTGTTTCCTTGAAAGGATTAACAAAATCAACAAACTGCTAGCAAATTTAACAAAGGAAAAGAAGGACCAGACGCCAATACAAAGAATTAGGGATGAAACAGGGGAAGTCACAACAGACCATAATGAAATAAAAAGATTAATTAAGCAGTAGTAAGAAAGACTGTATGCTAACAAATTCGATAACTTAGAGGACTTGAACAAATACCTAGAAAAACCTTCTTTTCCCAAATAAATGCATATGGAAATTAAGAACTTGAGAAGACCCATAGAAAAAGAAGAAATAGACAAGGTCATCAAGAAACTCCCAACTGTGCACAAGAAAATGTGAAGAAAGCGGATGATGCTTGGCTACCAAAAGATATAACACCTGAAGCCTTAAAGACCTGAAGATGAACAAGCACCATCTAGCTGAGAGACAACAAAACCCACATGGAAGAAGCATACCAGCCTACCCCTACTCAACCGCTGAGGACATAGGGGGTGTATTAGCAAAAGTGGGGAAGAAAGCAGTTGGTCCCCGACTATCAAATGATACAGCATCTGGGGTCTTACAGGCTTGAAGACAAACAGACGGCCATCTAGCTAAGAAACAACAAAACCCACAAGGAAGAAGCACACCAGCCTACCCCAACACGAATGCTGAAGACAAAG
>NW_022103942.1:741296-748162 GCF_000313985.2 Echinops telfairi | reverse complement strand
AGAGGAAATGTTTTGAGAATGATGAGGGCAATGAATGTACAAATGCGCTTTACACAATTGATGTATGTGTGGATTGTGATGAGTTGTATGAGCCCATAATAAAATGATTAAATAAAATAAATAAGCAAACAAATAAACATACGAAAAAAACAATATTCATGACCATGAGGGATTCATACTAGGGATGCAGGGATGATTCAGCATTCCAAAAACAATTAACATAATCCACCATATGAACAAGAAAAAGGACAAGAACCATATGGTCATATCAACTGATTGAGAAAAAGCATTTGTATTGGAAGGGAAGCATAGTATTGGAAGGGAAAATTCTCAATATAATAAAGACCATACATGGAAAAGCAATAGGCAATATTGCACTCAATGGAGAAAAGCTAAAAACATTTCCACTGAATAATGGAATCCCACAAGGATGTCCCTAAATCCCACTTTTATCCAACATTGTGCAGGAAGTCCTAGTCAATACCATAAGACAACAGCAAGAGATCAAGGAAGTACAATTGGGTAAAGAAGAAGTGAAACTTTTGCTATTTTCAGATGATATGATTTTATATATTGAGTATCCCATGGTGTCCATACTAGGATTACTAGAAACAATCGAGGAGTTTGGTAGTGTAGCAGGATACAAGATTAATAAGCAGAAATCAATTCGTTTCCTATATACCAGTGATGGGAATACCGAAAAACATGTCAAGGAAATAATACCATTCACAACAGCCACGTAGAAGCTGAAACACTTAGGAATGAACCTAACCACAAAAACTAAAGACGTGTACGAAGAAAACGACAGAACATTATTACAAGAAGCCAGAAGGGATCTACACAAATGGAGGAACATTCAATTCCATGTTTGTGGACTGGAAGACTCAATATTGTGAAAAAGTCAATATTACCTAAAGTACTATACACGTTGAATGCAATCCTGATCCAAATCCCAGCATCATTCTTCAAAGAAGTGGAAAAAATGATCACCAACCTCATATGGAGAGGGAAGAAACCCAGGATATGCAAAGAATGCCTCAAAAAGAACAACGTAGTTAAAAAAAAAGAACAAAGTAGGTGGTCTTCCTCTACCTGACTTCAAAACCTACAGTTGTCAAAACAGCCTGGTAATGGTATAATGATAGATACATGGACCAATGTATCAGGACATAAAATCCAGAAATAAAATGTCAGCATACAGAAAACTGCTTTTTGACAAAGGCCCTAAAACCATTCAATGGGAAGTAGATGCCCTCTTCAATAAATGGTGTTGGAAAAACTGGAGATCCATGTGGAGAAGACTGAAACAAGACCCAGAGCTCACCTCATGCACAAACACCAACTCAAAGTAGATCAAAGACATCAGGTCCATCAATGAGAAAATTACGACAAATCTACGTAAGTGCTCTAGTGCAGGGAATACACAGGCTATCAGAAATAACAAATAAAAAAGAAATAACAAACGAAACACACTACAGGGAAGGCCTATTAAAAATAAAATACATGTGCACAATGAAAGACTTCAGTAAAAGAGGGAAAAGAGAGCCCCAGATTGGGAAAAGATATTTAGTAATGTCATAACAGAAAAAGAACTAATTACTAAATGCTACAGTATAGCAGAACCCTACAACAACAAGAAAAAAAACCAACCTAAACACCCTCTGAGAAGGTAGGAAAGGACCTGAACAGATGATTCACACAGGATGACACTCGAATGGCTAATAACACATGAGGAAATGCTCCCCATCACTAGCCATCTGGGAAATGCAAGTCAAAACAACCATGAGATACCATCTAGCACCCATAATTGTAACCCAATTTTAAAAAATGAAGAACAACAAATGCTGGAGAGGGTGTGGTGAGACTGGAACACTTATTCACTGCTGGTAGGCTTGTAAATATGTACAGCCACTGTGGAAAGTGATATGGTGATTCCTAAAACAGATGGCAACTGAAATATGATATGACCCAGCAATACCATTACTAGGCATATACCCCAAGGGAATAAAAAACAGATCATGAGAAACAGATTGCAGGGGTATGCTCCTCCATGTTCACTGTAGCACAGGTCACAATATAGCAAGAAGGTGGAAATGGCCTAAATTCTCATCAGTGAAAGATTGGATTAAGAAACTCGGATATATCCACATAATGGAATACTATGTATCCATGAAACATAGTGATGACACTATTAAACACCACAAGACATGGAGGGATCTGGAAAACATTATGCTGAGTGAAGTTAGTCAATCACAAATGGATAAATACTGTATGAGTCCACTGCTGTAGGAACAAGCATCAGGATGGGCATACGCTCAGGCTCGCAGGGCATCCAGTCTGCTAAACAGTGGGGGCAGACAGTCTGATAGAGAGCCTGACTAGTGCCAGTGAACCATACACCATCCAATTAGGTAAATATTTTAAAGGGCACTTTGCCAGGAGGCTGCTTCATGTCAGCTGAGATCAAATGGTCAAGGGAGAGGGAAGGGATGCAGTCTACTGAGTGGCTGCCATGCAAAGCTATGATGAGGTACCCTCCAGGCAGGTAGGCAGTCCGATCAGAGATGAGGGACAGTGAGGGGAAAACAAAGTCAGGCGGGGGGAAAGGGATCAAACACATTTGGGGGGAACACAAATGCTTGACAGGGAAAGCTAAAGGTCAGTATCTTTAGTTGGGATGAACAATGATTGAAAATGCTTTTGGGGACCCTAGGTAGGGAGTATTCTTGGTGGTAGGCACCGCATGGGCCACATTGACTCTGGGTTCGGCCAGGTGCCCTGGAACACTGGGGCAGTGAATCCTGGATATGCAAAGCACACAGCATGCTCCAGTGGTTGCATCAGAGAGATCCGATGCGGAAATTCCACTGGGTGAACTGGATTCTACTTCAGACACACTTGAAACCCAAGGACTTACTTTGGAAAATTCATGTTGTTTGAAGAAGCGGAAACAGCTGTACCAAGATTGTTGAACTGTTGGTAGGCGGACAAACAAGGTCTTGCTACATCAATGCTATATTAAGATATGTATTACTCCAGCAAACCTTTGACTGATAGTCTCAGTGATTGTTATTGTAAATTTCCCGACAATTAATCCCCATTGTGTACATAGCATCCAGCCATGAAGGATTGATCCAGCCACGAAGGATTGATTCTTTACAAGTGAATAATTCAGGTACTGTGATATGGAGTTAGCCTACAGTAGCCCAATATCCCCTCTCTCAACAGGGCTTTAAAAATTCAGTTCCAGGGGCTAATCAAATATAATATTAATGGAACATCATTATGCCCCATGGGGACAATTGATAAGACTCTGTACCATAAATTCACAAGGAGGTTTTGAAAAGGCGCCAAAGGCAGATTTTTAAACAAGTAACATTGAACCAGGAATGGGTTTTGGGCTAGCACTAAATCCTAGCTCCAACCCAAGAACAATTAGTTTTACATCATGGCCCTGCTTGATACTCACCGTCAGGAATGTACTATTGCAAAATGTGGTGAAGAAATTAGATGGTGCCCTGCTAGGAGATAAAATCATGTCTTGGATCTTAAAGGCCTGTCTCCAAACAAGGAGCCATCTACCATATATACTCAAGTATAAGCTGACCCAAATATCAGCCGAGGCACCTAATTTTACCACAAAAACTGCATTAAAAATGTGATGAAAAATTCATCTTATACACAAATATACACAGTAAGTGAGATGTCAACTAAGTCCACATGGAAGAAGCACACCATCATATAATCTGAAATCGAAGGAGGGAATAGTATCAGAGCCTAACTTGTGAGAATCCAGTTCGCAGAAGGCTATGGATGACAGGGGAGCCGAAGATACATTTTTGGGAACTACTCAAGAATGAAGCCTTTGGTTATCTCCCTTTATCCATAGAGAGATGAGAGGTAAGTGGTTATAAGCAGAGTGTGTTGGATATATGAGTATAGATCAAAGGGAGATACCTGACTTGAACAGTTAAATCCCCGGCAGTTGATTCCTGCTCTACTGCACACTGGGGCTGATCTGTATTTGTTTTGTTTTGTTTGTTCATCTCATGTGTTATGTCATTGGGGGTCACCCTCTTGAACTTGTGATATAGGTTTTTCTGTTTTTCAGTATATGAAACTCAGAGTTGATGAACCTATAGGGACAGCAAGTAGAATAAGGGGGTACTGTGGTGGTGGAAGTGGGGTAAAAGGGAGATAGTGTCAAGGAGTCCAGGAAGGAAATGAATGTTTTGAAACTGATTGTGGTAGCAATTATACACTACTACTTGATGTGATTGAACTATGGAATGATATATGTATTAACTACTAACTTAAAAATAAAATGCATTTGTTTAAAAGATTTAAAGTTATTTTTAAACATTTGTTTCTTGTGGGCAAAAGCTCTTCTATTAATTTGTTTCTTGCAACACAAAAAATAGTGAGGTTCTATGGAAATTTGTTTAATTGAATATGATATTGTGTTGTTCTAGCATGCTCAACTGTTAAAGTTTATTACATACAAATATGTGAAAGCTCCCATATACTATTTAAATATCAGACCATATTCATAAAGAATGTATACTATTGAGAATATTGGTAGCCACTAGCACTCCAGGGATCTGGGAGCATCATATTCACAAGTGGAAAGCTGGCTACTCACCTCTTTAACGTCTTTTAAAAGTTGAAGAGCACTGGTGAAGTCAGGGGGAAGACTCGATAACTGTTCTCTCAGATGGTCCCAAAAAGCGTCGTACATTTTTTCTGTGAGCTTGCCTTCTGGACTATAAAAACATTAAATGCGCAAATAGCTATTTAGATAGAGAACTAATACAAAAATAATTGTATATCTCCCAAACAACATTTAAGATAATATAGTCACTATGAGTCAGAATCAACTCAATGATAATGAATTTGATTTAGTTTTGGTTTGGAAAGGCCATTAAATTGACAGGCCAGGAATTGTGTTTAGAACAGAGCAGGTTTGAGTAAACGGATTAGTCTCAGATGCAAAGCATTATCCAAATCCCTTCATACAGACACATCATGGCTTCATAAAAGTCTGCATGCTGAAGTAGAAGGTACCTTTAACTTGGTGTGGAGCACCATAGCTCTAGCCCTACTTCTGTATATACTATAACAAACTTAATAAAAATGCCAGACACTAGTCCCAGCATAGACTCCTATTTAATTTGCCATTTTAGAGGAGTAGGTCCTGGTTAAGTTAGAGAACTAGGTAAAAGAATGGCATTTTTAGTTTAACTGGAAGTAAAGGCACACAAAAAATGAATGAATCATTCAAGGGCTCTAATCTTGTGACTCACTCTACTCTGTCAAGTCAATTCTGGTTCATAGCGGCTCTGTAGGACTGAGAATAACTGCCCCTTTAGGTTTCTGAAGCCATACATCTTTACAGGAGCAGAAAGCTTCATGTTTCTCCTGCTAAACAGCTGGAGGTTTTGATTTGTTGATCTTGTGGTTAGCAGCCATTATGCCACCAAGATCCTAAATTTTGTGACTAGTCAATGTTGATTAAGGAATATTCTATGTGACCTGTATCTTGGTGAAAACTTTCTTCATACAAGCTGTACTTGCCATGGATACTTAGTAACAGGCAATGGGAAAGCTAAAAATTGTGAAGATCAAGAAAGCTACTGGAAGTGAAAAATGCCTTAACAGGCTAAAGTGGTCATTTAAGAAGTGATTAGGGTGAAAATATTTAAATATGCTTCAAAATATAGAGTTTAACCAAAATAGTACCCATTTAATTATTAAAACATTTCCAAACCAAAATTTTAACTCACTGCCATGAAGTAAATTCTGACTCATAGCCAACCTAAAAACCAGAGTAGAATGGCTCTACAGGGTTTCCAAGGTTGTAAATCTTTACCGAAGCAGACTGTCATTTATAGCTCACGCAAAGTGACAAAGTACTTTAAATGCCAGCCTTCCACTTAGCTGAAGGCCTAATCACTGCTCCACCAAGACTCCTCAACACATACTCAAACATTAATTGCATTGTTGAATGAAAATGTTTCAGACCTCATTGAAAGCTGTTTATGCTATGTACCCATACCAAGAAGAATAGAAGGGAAAAACATAGAAGAGTCTGTACCTGTTTGGAGGTAAAATTTTTTCTTCCACACGGAAATTTTGGTTTACTACAATTTCATGAGCAATGCTCATTTTGGAAACTTCCTTAACTGTATGTAATAACTCTGTGACAGAATGTCCTTCAGAGCCTTCACAGCGGTTTTCTGGAAAAGGGCACAACAATCATCAACAGGGAACCTACACAAATACAACTAGTTTATTCAGAGACCAGCACAGTCAAATAAAGCCCCTCCATTTAAAAAAAAAAACAAACTTTTTACTGTGATTTTGGGGGAAGTGTATAGAGCAAAATAATCTCTAAATTAACAATTCATTCACATTCTGTTTTGTGTCACAGATTACAACCCCCACAATGTAACTGCACTCTTCACATTTCCTCACTGTGTTCCCCTTTGCCATTCATTCTTTCCTGTCCCTTCTTACCTTCTGAGCTTTGTCCCTGGGCAATGTTACCCTTTGGGTCTCTTATGATCAACTGTTCTAAGGCGTGCATGCCAGCAGGTTTTATATTGTGCACTTTATCTATCTATCTATCTATCTACCTATCTATCTATCTATCTATCTACCTATCTATCTATTTAGATGAAAGTTGAGCCCCAGGGGATGGCTTAAGGGTTAAAAGGTGACTGTGGCAAAGGAAATAGAGGAAAGAGCTGGGAGGCAAAGAGCATTTATAGAGGTCTAGATATAGACATGTACATATGCAAATATATTTATATATGAGGATTGGGAAATAGATCTATGTGCACATATTTATAGATTTAGTATTAAGG
>NW_022103942.1:738054-739186 GCF_000313985.2 Echinops telfairi | reverse complement strand
CCTGATGCCAGGGGCTTAAGTGGAGAGCAAATATTTTGAGAATGATGAGGGCAATGAATGTACAAATGTGCTTTACACAATTGATGTATGGATGGTGATAAGAGTTGGTGGATGGTGATATGAGCCCCTAATAAAATGATTAAAAATATACAACAGATATTGAAGAAAAAAATGAGGCAAAAAAAAGTTTTTTGAAGCAATTGAAGTACAGATTTTCCAAAATGGCAAAAAAAAAAAAAAAAATCAGGTAGTACTAACAATCACCAAAATGTTCAGTAAAACAGAAAGTGAGACCTAGGCTTAGATATAATTTCTAAAGAACTGTTTACTACTTATTTAAATATTAACATAATAAATTAGCATTTACAATTTTTTAAAAGTAACTGTGGTAGTTACATAATCCCTTTGATGCCTGATGATGCCTCCTTATGGGCATAGCTTTCTCATGAGGATTCTGGGAACTTCCTCTCTCTCACTGCTTCACCTTCCTGTTGAAGAGACACACTTAGAGAACTAGAGGAGCCAGCAATGGGATGCTTCCACCACCACTGGATCCACAAGACTTTCCACCCACTGGCTTGTGATCTTCCTACATTTGGCATCATTGCATGTACTGTGTGTTTGAAGAGGAAATTATGGACCAGTGTCGGACATATGAACTAATATCAGACTTATGGGGCTGGAATGTCTTATCAATATGCAATTGTTCTTTGCTATAAAGCTCCTCCATATATATAGATATAGATATAAATTTGTTTCTCTCGTCTATCCAGAATAATACAATAACTAACAGTCATAATCTCATGGGTTCCACCAGTATCTTTCAGACCAGTAAGCCTGGTCATCTTTTATGATTTTGAGATTTGTTCCACATTTTTCTCCCACTATATCCAGGACCTCCTATTATAATACCTTTCAGAGCAATTGGCAGTCATGGCTGGGTACATTCAGTTCTTCTGGATCTGAGGTCGTGGCCCATTAGTCCTTTGGACTAATTGTTTCCATGTGTCTTTGATTTTCTTCATTAAACTTTATTCCAGACAGGGAAAGACCAATAGCTGCAACTTAGATGGCCACCCACAGGCAGACCACAGTTGCTCATTGTGAATGAGGGTGAGTGCAGAGTGGAGAC
>NW_022103942.1:695984-737536 GCF_000313985.2 Echinops telfairi | reverse complement strand
AGGAGTGGGGATGGAGGGGGGGAAATGAGGAGCCTATATTAAGGGCTCAAGTAGAAGGCAAATGTTTTGAGAATGATGATGGCAACAAATGTACATATGTGCTTGACACAATGGATATATGTATGCATTGTGATAAGAATTGTACAAGCCCCCAATAAAATGATTTTTTTTAAAAAGACCACAGTTGCTACTCATCAAAGGAAGAAAAATTAATTATATTTTTGGACTATGTTATGCTAAATGACCAGGGACGCATTTGGGGGGTTGGGTCCCAAAATATACATTTATGAAATAGGCAATACACATTCAATCATTCTAGCATTTGGAATTTTCTGAACTCATTTCCATTAGACAATGATGGCCCCAATATGTACATAAAGACAGATATAAATAATTTGACCACTTGGGAATGTTAAATTTTATATCATCAAAGGACCACAGGGAAAGGGCATGCCCCAATTCCAGCCCATATTTTTTGGACCTCTCCAAATATATCCTAGGTGTTTAACATTTACAATCTGAAAGTCAAAGATAAGAATGGGATCCATACTTTGAGCTAATTCAACCACCATCAAGTCATTTCAAACGCAAGTCTTTAGTGAATAAAAAACAAAACCAAAAAAAATCCTGTTTTATTTGTGCTTACCAATTAGTGGCCTCAGTCCTGTGGCTAAGGACTCCAATCCAAACTCACTGACATCAAGTCAATTCTGACTCATGGTAACCCTATATAACAGGGCCGAACTACCCCTGTGGGTTACTGTAAGTCTTTATGGGCAGAGATAGCCTCATCTTTCTCCCAGGGAGTGGCTGGTGATTTCAATGAATAAACTACTACACTTCCAGGGCTCCTGGAATAAAGATTAGATTGGGACAGGAATGGGGAAGACTAGGAAAACAATAAGGATAAGTGGAAAGTTGAAATAGAAAAATGCCAGATTTCAATAGTCTTATATGCCCCTTAAAGGTACTTAAGCTACAGGTTGCCTTCCCCTTTAACTTACTGCTTTATTGTACAAGCCAAAGAAATGATGGCAGGGAATTGTAGACCTACCAGGAGAGTGATCTTCTAGGTAGCCACTCTTTTCTTGGCTCTGCTCTGGCGTTTTAGACATACGAGGCATGCTCTCTTCTTCAGTAGGATCATTCTGGGAGACAGTGTCCTCAGTTTTAGGCATCTTGATGTTATCTGGAATTGAGGAGTAAAGAAAGGGAAACATGTTGATGTCATACCTGACTCAGATCCAGTAGGCGAGGGGAGTCTTCGGTTTTTATTTTGTGCCCTAATGTCTGAACCTACTGCTCCCAGGTTGTAGGGTTAGAGATAAAATGTGTCATCCAATGGATGGATGGATTGTGATAAGAACTATAAGAGCCCCCAATAAAATGATTTTTAAAAACCTCTCTCTTATAGGTATAGCTAGGGTCTTGAAATACTGAGGGAAGGAAACCATGGGTATAACATAATTGCTTTTCCGGGGGGTGGGTGGGTGGGTGAGCGGGGAGCCTAACTGATCTTATGGAAGAGGAGACACCCAGAGAAGTTCAATGACTCGCCATGCCAGAGTACAGTTTATAAATGGCTGAGCCAGGATAGGACTCTTCTGGTTGTCTTTAATTAGTTCTAAAAATGATCCCCCTTCATCTGTGAATTTTAACCCAGGCCTTCCTCTGGTGTTCAAGAGGGATGGTAGCCTGACTTACCCAAAAAATCACTCCCAGACCACAGCCATTCAGCCCTTAAGCTCTTACCTTACTTCCTTTCCTCCTAGACCTGCCGGCCGTCCCACCGTTGAGCTGCAGTCTGCCGCTGTGGTCGTTGGGCAGGGCGGTTAACTCCCAGAATGTACCATTATAGCTTAAGCGGGGGGGGGATCAGGAGGGAGGGCAATGGAAAATACCATTAAGATGATGACGTCTATATCAAGACCACCCCTGGCCAATGTTGAGTGGAAGAGTCCATTATTTGAAAGCATTGAGTGGCCTGTTTCCTAGGTAGTGAGGCAAGGTCAGACCCCTTAGGTACCTGCAATATGGGTAGGGAGTGGGGCTGACGTTAGGGTTAGAGAAGGAAGCGAAACTGACTTTTGAGGAGATTTCTGGCCCATGCCCTTCATTGCAGGCTATAAGATTAATTCAGGCCCTTTTCTCATCCACAGGTGGTAGTATCCAAAGCTTTTACTCTTCTTTTCTGCCCACCGCACCTGCTCTGTATATTCTTTTTTTTTTTTTAACATTTTATTAGGGGCTCATACAACTGTATCCCAATCCATACACACATTGTGTATACTCACTGCTATCGAGTCAATGGCAACTCATAGTGACCCAATGCCCCTTTGAGTTTCTGAGACTGTAACTTTTTACCTGCGTGGAAAGCCCTTTCTCCCGTGGAGGGGCTGGCGCTTTCAAACTGCCATTGTTAAGGATCACAGCCCAACCACTTGCCACCAGAGCTCCTAGTACCATTTTAAATAACGGTTTAATTAGGAAAGGGAACATTGGTCTGTTTGTTTATTTTGCTTTCATCCCATGGTCTTACTATACCAATAGAAATAAAGAATAAACAGAGTTGGACAAATCCTGAATTTCTTGTTAACTTTTTTTTATAAATTGGATGACAGTTTACAGACACAGATCAGATTTTCACTCAACAATTCACACACATTTTTTCACCTCATTAATCATTTTCACAATGAAACATCACTTATCCCACTTCCTCCTTGTGTTTCTTGTTTCAGTTCCTCCTTCTTTCCTAACCATTGGACTTTATTTAATATTAGAACTAAAACCAAACTCACTGCCATCTAGTTGATTTTGACTCATAGCGAACCTATGGGACAGGGTAGAACTAACCCTGGGATTCAGAGACTATACATCTTTATGGAAATAGAAAGCCTCTTATTTGTCCCATTGAAAGGCTGGTGGTTTCAAACTACTGACCTTGTGTTAGCAGCCCAATGCGTAACCACTACAGCGCCACGGCTCCAAGTTAGAGGACTATTAAAAAGAGGATATATTAAACTCCCATTTGATAAATGTAAAAACCAAGAATTATTTCAAAGGACCAGTCATAGAAGCGCTGTGGCAAAGGGATGAGACTATAAGACTAAGGATGGAAGGATAGGCTAAATTTTAATTCAGATTATGCCAGCTGAATTCCTGACATATCCCTTATTACAATCTAGTGCTATATGATAATGTTATCTGTAGGATTTTTGTAGATGTTCTTTGTAAAGTTGAGGAATGTTCTTTTTATTCCTAGTTTGCCAAAAGGTTTTTATTGTGAATAGGTGTTGGATTTCTTTGGATGCATTACCTACATCAATTGATATAATTATTTTTATTTTCTTCTTTCTGTTGATTAAATTAAAAATTTAAGTCCATAGATATTATTTTAGATCAATTTATGTTTACAGAATGCAGAAATCTTCCATTATCTCTTCACTCACTACAGTCTTCCCTATTATTAACATCTTGCATTAGTATGATACATTTGTTGCAATTGATGAATAAATATTAATATATTACATCATTTTAAAACTAAAGTGCATAGTTCACCTTCTAGTTTACTCTTGGTTAGTATTATGTAGTTCTATGAATTTTGACAAATGCATATCATGTGCCTATCATTGCAGCATTATATAAAATAGTTTCTTTGCCCTAAAAATGGCTGTGCTCCACTTATTTATTCCTCCTGCTCCTTCTGAACTCCTGGAAATCACTGATTTTTCTATCGATATAGTTTTGCTTTTTCTAGAATGTGACATAGTTGGAATCACATAATATGTTGAGCTATAGTCACTAAATATCCTTCTAGCCATGATTCCTTATGTGATTTGTTATAATTCTGAATTATATTCCTGGGCTGTAATCTCAATTTTGAGGAAGATGTTTGCCATAAGATCAAGGTGTGGCTAAATAATCACCAGTCAACAATTTTATGGAAAAGGGAAGTCCAGCAGATCTTATTGGATTGAAGCCTTATTCATAAGGACTACCTTTTTCTGGAGAAATATTTAGTTGAGACAATCAAAGCACAATGACTAGAAGAGATACGAATAGAGAATTAATAGGAAGATAACTATAAGGTTAATGATTCATTTCCAGGTTTGTTCTGGGGCTAGTGCATTGAAATTCAGCTGTCCTAATAACATTAAAAGATTAAGAGCCTCATTAATAAATGGACACGTAAAGAAATAATCGTACTATGTCAATGAAATACCAATATAAAGCAATGGCTTCAAAACCAAAATGATGATTGGAAGTGAAGTGATATTTACTTAACAAAGAAGACAATGATAAGGAAAGTTGAGCTAATGACTACATGAATGTGGCTGATCTTCAGAAATTTGAGTCATAAATACCACAGGAAATTGTAAATTATGTCTCATAATACTCTAAGGATTGCAGAAGTGTACAATAAACTCCTAGAAAGATTGTGTGTGAAGGTGGGGCTTGAATTACTTGTTTTCAGTTACCTTCTATGGCTATGGTGGCCTCAAGTGATGGTTACCTGAGGCTAGAAGGATAGATATATGCAGTAACAGAATTTCTAAGGGACTATGGGTGTGGTAGTTACATAATCGGGTGCCAATTAGAGACTATTAAGAGTGAAGGGGTGGAGCTTAGCCTATCAATTAGGTCGCTGCTTGATGACCTCATTTGAAGGCACTACGGAGATAAATAGTTCTCTGGATGCAGGAAAGACACTATCTCTGCTTGGTATTCCTGATGACAAGACACATGGAGCTACACTAGAACCTGGAGCTGGAAGAGCCACTTGGAGACTCATACCAGCACTAAGATGCTTACACTGCCACTGGATCCACAAGACTTTCCACCCACTGGCCTGTGACCTTCCTGAAGTTGGCATGATTGCATGTGTTGTGTGAGCCTGAAGAGGAAAAGGAATTTATACACTGGTATAGGACATATGGGCTAATATCAGACTTATTGACTTGATCTGGCTGTGCTGGGATGTTTTCTTAAATTAATATATAATGTATTATATATATTAATATATAATTACTCTTTATATAAAGCTCTTTCTTATTCTCTAGTCAACCCAGACTATCACAAAGGGGATGATTCCTGTTGGAGGGCTCTCTCTCACTGCCATCCAGTCAGTGCTGACTCATAGCAACTCCCTGTGGCTTTCCAAGACTATAATGGTTGAAGGGCAGCAGGCTTTAGGCTAGAGCGGTAATACCCTCAGAAAAGTTTAGGACGAAGAAAACTTCTGAGATGATAAATAGAATTATCCCATAATGCAAGTTTTTTGTAACTATGATACCCTTGAAAGTTCTTTCTTGTACAATATCTCATCATCATTGGTATATTGCTAGCATGTTAGAATCTAAGCTAATTAGCAAAAGAGTTATAGAATTGAAATGGAATCATATTAGTAGAACTGAGATTGTAAGTAGGATGGATAAAGTTCCTGAAGGAGTCAAGGGCTAGGGTTGGTGATATGATAAGCATGGGTCTGGTGGGCCATTATGTGGTATTATGTAGGTAGAGGGTGACTAGAAGGGGAAATAAGTATGCTTGAGTAAGCACAACTGCAAATTTTAAGATAGTTAAGAGGATAATGGGAGGAAAGTAATAAATGTGATAAAGTCTGTTATGGTGTTGACAGACATTATAACTAATGCAGCCTTGATGCTTAAGTAAATTAATAAGTGACCAAATGTGATATTAGCTGCTATTTGAACAGCTAGTGCTATAGGTGAGGGACAAAAGTCTAATTATTTTAATAACTACTAATACAGGAATCAAGGAGACAGGTGTTCCTTAAGGAAATAAATGGATAAGTGAAGCTTTCGTTTTATAGTGGAAACCTGTGCCTTCTCACAGTGGGATGGCTATACCTAGATTGTATGAGAGGAGTTGTTGGAGTAAATGTATGAGAAAGAAGGCCTAGGAGATTAGTAGATCCAATAAGTAAAATTAAGGAAATGACTATAAGGCAGTGGTTCCCAACCTGTGAGTTGGAACCCCTTTGGGGGTCGAAAGACCCTTTCACAGGGGTCGCCTGATTCATAACAGTAGCAAAATTACAGTTATGAAGTAGCAACAAAAATAATTTTATGGTTGGGGATCTCCACAACATGAGGAACTGTATTAAAGGGTAGTGGCATTAGGAAGGTTGAGAGCCACTGCTAATAAGGGATCATGTTGGGCCTTTAAAGTTATGTATAGATATTTTTTTAGGGATAATCTGAATAAGCCATTGTTGAAGGGAGATGAGTCAGTTATTAATAAATCCATTTGAAGTGGCAAATAAGATGCTTGGGAAAACAAGAGGAAGTCCTATTCATGTTGGAGTGGTAAATGAAGCAAATACATTTTTGTTCATTTTGTTTCTCAAGGGGTGCTATGTTTAGGTGTGTTTTTTTTTTAAGAGTTTAGGGTATGGAGTCTTGAGGGTAGATGATTCCTGTTTTCAAAATGTTTTAAGGATAATATTTATAAAACAAGACACATGAAACTGAAGTTTGACTTGAAACTTTCAGAGTACTCACCATAAAATAGGCCTGGTTATGTAAATGTTAGTGTTGCTTGGTTCAAATGTCATAGAATAGCGTCAGTTTTTAAATGAAACAACTCATGAGGAACAGGACATCTTCTGATGAGATTGGTATGTGAATAGGTAATTCTATTGGGACCAAAACTCATTTATCAACTTCTGGGAGACATAATTTCTGAGGTTTTAAATCATCTGATGGATCTAAGAATCAAAGTTGATATCATTATAAGCAGTGCACTCATAGCTTCAATATCATTGGTGCCCTATTGTTTTGGCAGCAAAAGATGGATTATTAATTTCATCTATGTAAAGAATAGGAAGAGATAGAGAGACAATGATTATTAAGATAATGGCATGAAGGATAGTTCTAATGGTTTCTACTTCTTGAGCCTCTATTGTGTTATTGTGAGTAAGGTTAGGAGTTAGCATTAGCAAAGTACTTTCTGACACTAATGAGGAATATGATTATGGTCGTGGAACTGGAGAAGCTCCTCCGTAATAGAGGATAGGGCATCTTGAAATCCTAATTGAAATGTGTAAGCCATAGAGATATAAAGGATATTAACTTATGTGTCAATTTTTACAAAGTTGGGTAATTATTTTACTAATTGCTCTAAATAAATGAAGTCAAAATGGCTATGGAGTTGGCTTTAAATTATCTTTAAGGAATGCAATTCCTTCTTTTCTTGATTGAGCTTTAATAGAGACAGGCTCTTCAAGTGTGTGATGTGGTGGAGAGCAGCTGTTAATACATTCAATATTGTTGCTGTTGGGTACCCTGGAATCCATTCCAACTCATAGCCGCCTTCTGTACAACAAAGTGAAACCCTGTATGGTCCCGTACTATCCTCACAATTGTTCTTATGTTTGAGCATATTAATGCAGCCATTGTGTCAGTCTACCTTGTGGAAAGTTTTCCTCTATTTCTCTGCCCACTAGTGTAACAAGAATGATGTCATTCTCCAGGCACTAGTCTGTCCTGACAACATGCCCAAAGTATATGAGGCAAAGTCTTGCCACCCTAACCTCTAAGGAGAATTCTGACTATATTTATTCCAAGACAGATTTTTTTGTTATTTTGGCAGTCTTTCAATATTCTTCGACAGTACTATAATTCTTCCTTAAAAGAAGTCCAAATTTTATATGCAATTGAGACCATTGAAAATATCATGGCTTGGGTCAGGCTTGCCTTAGTCCTAAAAGTCAAGTCCTTTCCTTTTGACCCTTAAAAGAGATCTTGTGCAGCAGATTTATCCAATGTAATGTGTCATTTGAGCACTTGGTAGCTGCTTCCATGAATATTGTGAACCCAAACAAGATAAAATCTTTAACAATTTCTATCTTTTCTCCGTTTATCATGTTACCTATTGATCCAGTTTTGAGGATTTTGGTCTTCCTCACATTGAGTCGTAATCCATACTGAAAGCTGCAATCCTCATTGTGCTCAAGAGGAAGCTTTTTCATGGATAAGAGGTAGTTGTACAAATACAACAAGGGAATGCTGCATGGTTTAAAATCAGGAAAGGTGTGTGGTGTGAGGATTTTATCACCATACTTATTTAATCTGAATGCAGAGCAAATAATCAGAGAAGTTGGATTATATAAAAAGTGGTCTGGGATCTGGATTGGAGGAACATAAAATAGGAAGCTATAATAGCAACTGAGTAGGATGGGGAGTTCTATATGGGACTGAATTCGACCTTATTCACAAAGAACAAGAAAGAAGATAATAGAACCTGAGCACTTACCCAAAAGAAACAATCCAGGCAGTGGTCCAGAGGTGTGATCAAGTATGTGTAAGGAAAAGCTTAGCAATGTGCACTTGGAAGACAGTGGAAATGAGTTCAGAAGGCTAGATCATAGGAAGCCTTATAGGTTCTTGTAAACGCTATGAGGTTTATTCTCCCTATGATTGGGGAGTTTTATGAAAGACTTTACGAAAGACATTATGAAAGTATCAGAGTTTACTTCCGTTAAATGCTTACTGTGAATGCTTGCTGGAAAACCGCCTGAAAGACAATAAAGGTAGTTAGTTACAGGAAGACAAAGTAAGAGACTGCTGTAATCATACGGATGAGAGGGTCCCTTGCATAGATAATGACACAACCCTGTTGATGAAGATTGAGGGCTTGACTTTTAAGACTAAGGTGAGCCTGACCCAAGCATGATATTTTCATGATATCCCTCTTTCTCTGTGGAGATATAAACAATACCCTCCCCTTGGGTGGGTTAGTGCCCTGTTCCCTCACTACCCATTTTCTCTCTCTTTTTTCTCCCCCCCCTTCTCCTTTTTAGTTGGCTACCATATGTATCCCTGGATTTGGTCTTACCCCTGTCATACTACCTGGACCTCACCCCAGGGATGTTTGTATATAATAGCTTTTTCCCAATACCCCTTTTGCATTTTTTTAAAGCTTACCTTAGTGGAATCGTGTTATACTTGTCCTTTTGTGCTTGGTTTACTTCACTTAGCACAATTTCCTCCAGTTCTTCCCCTGAGGCAATATGCTTCATGTGTTCATCATTGCTTTTTAGGGATGCGTAGTATTCCATTGTATGTATGTACCACAGTTTTTTAGTGTTTATTCTTTTAATCCCATTTGGGTCCATTTTGATTTCCCGTTTCATCCCTCATCCTGGCTATTGGTGTTTGTTTGCTTCTTTCCTTGGTTAGGTTTTCTATCAGTCTTTCAGTGCTGTTAATGCTTTCAAAGAACCAGCTTTTTACTGCATTGAATTTTTGTATTGTCTTTTGTATTCCCACTCATTTAACTTTGCCATGACACTTATTATTTCTTTGCTTTTGGAGGGGTTGCTCTACTGACTCTTTTCTAGTTGCTGGAGGTTTTGTGATAGCGTATTAGCCATAATGCACAATGAAGTGCTCCCATTCTTCTCAAGGTTATCCACAGTTTATTGTGATCCACACATTCTAATGCTTTGCATTAACACAATGAAACACAAGTAAACATCTTTCTGGTATTCTCTGATTTGAGTAGAGATCCATCTGACATCAGCAACTGAATCCAACTGAACTTCTGGCAGTTAACTGTCAATGAACTGCCAAAATCATTGTTAGATGATCTTAAGTAAAATTTTACTTGTGTGTGACATCAATGTTATTTTCTATAGTTTGAGCATTTTGGGGGGTCATCTTTTTTGGAATGGGTACCGATATGGATCATTTCCAGTCAGTTGGCCAAATAACTGTCTTCCAAATTTCCTGACATAGACGAGTGAGTGCTTCCAGTTTGTTGACTTGCTAAAACATTCCGCTGGGTACTACATCCACCCCCAGAGTCTTGTTTTGGCTAATGCATTCAGTGCAGTTTGAACCTCTACCTTCAGTATCATTGTGTGCCCACCTTCCCGATATGATCGCTGATGTCAAATGGGTACATAAGCAAATGTGGTGAAGAAAACTGATTGTGCCTGGCTATCAAAAGATATAGCATCTGGGATCTTAAAGGCTTGAAGGTAAACAAGCAGCCATCTAGCTCAGAAGCAACAAAGCCCTCATGGAAGAAGCACACCAGCCTGTGTGATCACGTGGTGTCAAAGGGATCAGGTATCAGGCATCGAAGAACAAAAAATCATATCATTGTGAATGAGAGGGAGTGCGGAGTGGGGACCCAAAGCCCATCTGTAGGCAACTGGACATCCCTTACGAAAGGATCACGGGGAGGAGACGAGCCAGTCAGGGTGCAGTGTAGCAACGATGAAACATACAACTTCATGAGGTTTGAATGAAAATGGTTACAATGAGTATGTGACTAAGAAATTAATATGTGATAAGAGATTTTAAGTCTGCTTTCCTTAAGTAAATGTAACTAGTTATAAGTAGACATATAAATAAGGAAATAACCATGGAAGGGTAAGCTATGAGAATAATAGTGGTATCTCAGAATAACTACCTTTTAATTTGAACATTTTAGTCTTTTGCATGCATGTAATTCCAGATAAAATTTTGTTTAAATATACCATATTTCTCTTTGATTCCCATTTATTTTCCTGTTTTAACTTATTTTTCTTTTGTGATATTTAATATTTTTAATTATTCAACTTCTGACTTATTTGGTAAACATGGTAGACATTCTATTGTCATTCTTGTAATGTTTACCCTTCAGGTTATGACATATCATACCTTATCCTAATCTAAAATAAGTCACTTATTTTCTATGTCCTTTGACATCAAACACCTCAACTCCATTATTACTCCCTCAATTAATTTATTGTTATGCATTATATTCTGTATATATTTAAACATTCTAAAAATTACTATTTCAGTAGTTTAAAAAGATTGAAATCTGAAAACATCCAATCTGGCCACAATAGAATGAAGCTACAGGTCAATAACAAAAATAAGGAAAGCGAAATAAATTTATGGAAACTAAACACTATTAAAGGTGTAAATCCATTGGATTATCAATGAAATCAAAGTAATACGTAGAATCTTAAGGATGTGGTCGAAAAGGTAAAAATCATTCATTTTCTTGCATTTTCATCCTAGAGTAGCCTATGTGACAAATTGGGAGGGATTTTTAATGAGCTTTGCTGCAGACCCATATCTGATCTTTTAATTGCAGAAAGCACTTCTAGGATTGAGCTGCCAGTTGGCCTACTCACTACTCACAGACCAATTTTTTTGGAAAGAACAAGTAGTAGACAGGTGATGGCTATTTAAACATGCTCAATCGGTAGACATGTTCTCAAATTGCCTGCTACTTCAAATAAACAACTGTAGCTTTCATTACCATGACAAAATGTAAATTACTATGCAGAAATTAGGATTATGAACGCGTTCCTGCTACCAGCTTCTCTTCAGTAGAGATAGATGGTGACATTAACACATACAATTTTTTAATGATGCATTACTTGATGAGCCAACAACTTCCAAATGCTGTTACTAAAAATCCACTATAAGTGAAAAAGTCTGGTTGATTTTAACGTAATAGTATAAAAAAGGTATTGGTGAAACTACCATTTTTCATGTTTGGGTGTTGTATCAAAGAATTATACTCAGTTACCTGGAATTATATTAAAATCTTTGTTCTTCACTCTATGCCCTGACATCCTCTTAAAGTTAGCCTGCCTGTCTGAGGATTATGCTACTTTAACACCAATCTATGTGGGATCAAATTTATAATACACATTTGAAATATTAGATAGAGACTTTTTGGGGTACTGAGTTTGTTAATGGGAGAGGGGGGCAACTGGTTGCACAGCTGCAAGGATGTCATCAGTATCACTAAATCGTATGTGTAGAAACAATGTTTTACTATTCATGCTCTCAGCAAATTAAAATTAGGAAAGCATCCCTTTTCAACTACTTGTGTGAGAACAAGTTTTCTTACAGTGATTTGCAAATATTAAATTGCCACCTCACTGGGAAAGAAAAGAAATTATGATCGCTACATTATACAGTCCACATTTTGGTCTGCCTGCATATTAGCAAGTATCATTATTATTCTTTTTATTTGACTGAACATGCTGCCACCTGGAATTACATTGCCTCTGTCTGAAGAAGAATCATTAGTTTGAGTCGGCTGATGATACATTTGCTTTATATTCCTTTGCATACAAATTCCTATTCCACTTCTATTTTTGAAAGATAAGTTTATTTTTGTGATGCTATTATCTTTTATCTTTATTTTTTTAATTGAGAGTTAATACATATACCATGTCATTCCATAGTTCAATCACATCAAGGAGTATTGTCCAATTGCTATGACAAGCAGTTTCAAAATATGTTTTCCTTCCTGGACTCCTTGACATTGCACCCACCCCCCACAACTGTAACCCCTGCCCCGCCCCTTCCTGAAACCCTTATTCTACTTGCTGTCCCTGTAGGTTCATCAATCCTGGGCTTCATATATTGAAAAACAGAAAAATATACAACACAAATTCAAGAGAGTGATCTCCAGTGACATAACACATCTGCGATAAACTCCAATATGAACAAACAAACAATACAGAATGTTGAAAACCAGATCAGGCCTAACATGCATCAGATGGCGGATCAACTGACAAGGTTGTAACTGTTCAAATCAAGTTTATCCTTGGGTCTTCTATAGTCCTCTATCCAATGCACTCTGTGTAGTAGCCACAGTCCTCCCGTTTGGTCTAGGTGTAAAATTCTGTGTCTGCAGCTACTTTACAACAGCACTATGCAAATATCATCTCCTTGTCTTCAAGCTACTGTGATTTCTGCTTAAATAAACACTGCTTCATTTTGAAATATTACTTCTGCCATATTCTCTCTCATCCCTTAAGAGCTCTGATTAACATATACTTGATTTATATACTCTATCCTTCTAAACTTTGCCTCATCTCTTTTAGTAGCCTTTATAATTTTGTCTCCCCAAGCTTTACTTCGGATATTGTCTTCTGATTCTTCTTTCATTTCTCTAATTTTTCCTTCAGGTGTGTCTAATGTGCTGCAATTGTTTTTAATTTCAGATATTGTATTTTTAAGTTTTGTAAATTTATTTATTTTTTAAAATATTAGAAAATATTTGTTAGCTGAAATTTTCCATCTTATATATTCTTGACAATTTCAAACATGTTTATTTTAAAATCTGTATCTAATAATGCCATTTTCAGAATTGCACGTGGGTTTTGGTTTTGTTAAGTTATGCTATTTACTTTTCAATAATTTCACCTATTTCATTTACTTTTTATTATATACAATATATTACAGATTTATTTGATGCATAAGCTAAAATTATCATCCTCCAAGAAGGATTCCCCCTAGCTCCCTGGAAAACTGCTAGATAGCCACTAGCAATCTGAAATCTTAAGCTCACTGGTGATTAAAATGATGAATCTGAATTTTAGTCCCTAGAGGTCTGATCTATTTCCACTTTATTATTACTCATTTAGTGTAGCTCCTGGAAATTCCTGAGTAAGTGGTTTGCCAGGATCCCATCTTCTCAGTAAATTTTAACTTTAATTTTTATTCCCTTACCTTTGTGACTCTGTACAAAGTTTACCACAGATTCACAGAATTTAAGCATCTCACATGTCTCCTCAAAACTCATGAACTGCCACTAGAACTGTTTTTTACAGTTTCAAGCATTTCGTTACCTCATTACTTTCTGAGTTTCCATTTTTCCCCTCCTGATCTGTGCCCCATAACATTTCACTACATTATTAAATCTTGGAAGCCTTTAGATAATTGCTTGTTAAAAGTGATTTTCATGTCTTCTCTAGTTTTCTATTGGAAATTTGCTTCAACGTAGCTAATTTCTCATTGATAGAAGCAAAACTCACTTTTTTCCTCTAATGCTTAGTTTGACATTATTACCTCTTTTGTTATCTCTGCCTTATATCTTCTCTCTTAGATAACTTGGGGACATATTTCAGTTAGAAAATGATGTCACAGATATAGAAAAGTACAAGTCATATGCTTACCATGAAGTTTCCCAGAGAGATGTGCACAGTAAGGATGGATTCAGTACCTCATATAGTTTTCATTTTTTATCGTATTGCCAGCATGTATCTTCATCTTAAATTCCTGTCCTTGACCATTTGCTCAAATTTGAGGCCCATATATCTCATGCGTGTGTGTGTGTGTGTGTGTGTGTGTGTGTGTGTGTGTGTGAGAGAGAGAGATTTGGGGTATAAATTTACAGAGTAAATTCCTTTTTAATCAAACAATTCACATACATTTTGCTTCAAGACATTTATTGTAATCCCCACAATATAATAACACTCTTCCCACTTCCTCTGTATACTGCTTCCATTCATCCTCTTTTGTGAATCCTTCCTGCCTTTTGAACTTTATCCTTTGGGAAATGCTACTTTTTGATCTTCTACAGTTGGTTGTTCCAAGGAATATATCTCCCTGTTATTATTGTTCTTGTTATGTGACTGTCTGTTGGTTAACTGACAATCAAGCCATTGAGGTGGCTTAAAGGATAAAAAGGTGAGCATGGGGCATAGTCTCTCCGGTTACATCAATATCTATCAGAGCAGTAACTCTGGTCTCTTTTACAATTTTGAGTTGTTTGTGTGACATATTCCTCCTAGTCTATCTAGGACATCCTATTGGGATCCCTGTCAGAGTGGTAGCTGGACACCAGCTTCTGGCCTCAAGATCTTAGAGGCTAGCACTTGTATGGTTCATTAGTACTTTGGATCCATTGTTTCCTTCCATGACTCTTTAATTCTCTTCACCCTTCTTTGCTCTTGAGGGAGAGAAACTACTAGCTATACCTTGGATGGCTACTCAGAAGATTCTAGTCATGCCTCATCAAAATATGATGTGAAACATTTTCTTTAAGGACTGTGTTATGTCCATTGACCTTGCTTTTCCTTGAGACGATGGTCCTGAGCACCTAGACAAAGCTCTCATTCCCTCAAGATAATTAGTTATGGCTAAGAATTCTTTATAGCTTTACCCTTGTATCTTCTATGACGCAAGGATAAGTCAACAAACATTGCTACTTGAGTTCCAAGTAACACGGGCTTATTTCAAATAAAATGTGCTTAAGCATGTTTCTGCAATCAGTGGATGGCTGAAAACAAGTTTTGTAAGCAATACACTTGTCTTAGTCTCCTTAGGGTCTATACCCCCCAAAATAGGCCAATTAAAAAAATAGCTTCTGATCACAAGGTGTCGAAGGAATGAGGTACCAAGCATCCAAGAACAAAAAATCCTATCATTGTGAATGAGGGGGAGTGGAGTGGGGACCAAAAGCCCATCTTTAGGCAACTGGACATCCCCCTACTGAAGGGTTGCGGGGAGGAGACGAGCCAGTCAGGGTGCAGTGTAGCAACGATGAAACATACAACTTTCCTCTAGTTCATAAATGCTTCCTCCCCCCACTATCATGATCCCAATTCTACCTTACAAATCTGGCTAGACCAGAGGATCTACACTGGTACAGATGGGAACTGGAAACACACGGAATGCAGGACAGATGATCCCTTCAGGACCAGTGGTGATACCAGGAGGGTGGAGGGAAGGTGGGGTGGAAAGGGGGAACCGATTACAAGGATCTACATATAGCCTCTTCCCTGGGGGACAGACAACAGAAAAGTGGGTGAAGGGAGACATCAGACAGTGTAAGATATGACAAAATAATAATTTTTAAATTATCAAGGGTTCATGGGCGGGGGCGGAGAGGGAGGGGGAAATGAGGAGCTGATGCCAGGGGCTTACTTGGAGAGCAAATGTTTTGAGAATGATGAGGGTAACAAACGTACAAATGTGCTTCATGCAATTGATGTATGTATGGATTGTGATAAGAATTGTATGAGCTCCCAGTAAAATGATTTTAAAAAATGAGGAGTTGATACCAAGAGCTCAAGTAGAAAGTATATGCTTTGAAAATGATGATGGCAACATATGTACAAATGTGCTTGACACAATGGATGAATGTAGGGATTGTGATAAGAGATGTAAGCGCCTCCAATAAAAGTATTTAATAAAAAAATGAAAAATGGCTTTTGAGGTTATCTTCTGGGATAAGTTAAATTCAAGGCATAGAGGTCAACTCAGAAGATTACTCACTGTCAATGCCAACTCATAGGGCTGCTATGGGACAGGGTATAACTGCCACTGTGGGTTTCCCAGACTGTACCTTTGTAGGGGAGAATAAAGTCTCCTCTTACTCACACGAAGTGCCTGGTGGTTTCAAGCTTCTGACCTTGTTGTTAGCAGCCCAGTATGGAACCACCACACCACCAGGGCTCCAGAATGTTACAGTAGCTGTTTTATAGGAATCCAAAGGGGTTATCTTGATGCATTTTTCTTGAAGGACCCATGAAAATCATTGGGTCTGGTTGAAAATAAGTTTTAAGACAATTGAGAACTGTTTTGGTATGAAAAATGCAAGGAAATTTACTCCAGGGACACCACCCCTCACAAAAATTCACGGCTTATTCTTCAAGGGCAGAAAGGACCATTCTAAGAAAATTTCATTGCTAAACTTTACTTCCATTTACCCTACATCCTGATTTTACCCCTTCAGACTTCTTTTTATTCCCGAAATTCAAATAGCATTTTTAAAGGAATATGATTCGAACCTCTCCAGAAAACCCAAACGACTGTTCTGGTGGTGCGTGAATGAAAGCTCGGGATTCTTTGGAAACACCGCCTTCAGAAGTGTACAAACCTAGATGGGCGCGACTTCTAGAGACGATCATTTCACTTTTTGATATTTTTGTTTAATAAGGGCTTTGACATGGAGAAAAGATGGAAGTTGTTGAGGATTTGAATGTGCTCATGAAAGCAGCAGTCAAGAAACCAAATGATGTATTATTGTATTGAACAAATCTGCTTCACAAGACTTCTTTAAGTGTCGAAGAACAAGTCAGTCACTTTGAGGACTAGGTATGACTTAAGCCATGGTATTTTCAACCACCTCATATGCATGGGAAAGTTAGACACGAATAAAGAAGATTAAAGAATTAACGCATCTTAATTATAGTGCTGGCAAAAAAAGTATTGCAAGTACCATGGACTTCCAAAAGAACAAACAGATTTGTTTGTTATAAGTTTGGAATAAGTATAGCCAGAATGTTCCTTAGAAGCAAGGATGGCAAGACTTGATCTCATGTAGTTTGGACATGTTATTGGGAGAGACCAAACCCTAGAGAAAGACATGAAGCTTCATGAAGTAGAAGGTCATCGAAAAAGAGGAAGACCTTCGACAGGATGACTTGACACAGTAACTGCGACACTGGGCTCAAACATAATAACCATTGTGAGGGTAAGGGTGGTGCAGGATCGGGCAGTATTTTGTTCCGTAGTAAACAGGGTCACTGAAAAGGAACCAACTCGACAGCACCTAATAACAATAACAACAATGGTTTTGTAACAAGATATTTTCCTTACCCCCTAGGAGTCATCATAGGTAATATTTCTTCCTAAGTTAAACTTTTAAAGGGGCAATTTTTGTATCAACATACGTGAACTTTCTGAACTTTGGGGGAAATAGACTCATTCACATATTCTTGACTACCATGCAAATGCGTATAAAGATATATATTTAAAATAGAAAACATTCATGCTTTAACCAAAACAATTCATTTTTGTGAATGTTCACAGGGTAAAAAATCAAATAAATTCGTACAACGTGTCTATGATCCTATTCTTAGCAGCATAGTTACAAGGGCAAATATTTGAAAGAATTCTTGAAGTTAGAAATTTCATTAGCATGTTAAAGTTTGTGACCTAATTATAACTGATGTAATCTCACGTCTAAATTACATTTTGTTAAAATTAGAAGTTTTTATGCTTTAAAAAAAAAGAAAAGATGTATTTTAGATTAATCACTTATTCTTTCCTGGATTTCCACCTGAATGAAATTCATTCCTCAGTGTTGTTCTGACAAAGATGTGATCTTAATTCTAAATTTTCTGTGTCTTTAAAGATGAAATATATTGATTTAATAAATTATAAAAATCAATTAAATATTATTTCTCAACCTGAAATGACATAAAAATATTAAATGAAAAAGAAAAAGTTACAAATATTTTAACCACATGGATGATTTTGACAACATATCTGAAATATGCATAATATATCTCATAGCATACAATGTCCAACACTAAACATACACATTTTCTCTGTCTTTCCTAGTTAAATAAATGACTAATTTGTCCTGTAATCTTTACTGAATCTTGGATTTGTTTGAATGTATTGCCATGATGATTTGGGACCTAATTTGCTTCTGAGGCTTGATTAGATTTGCGTTTGATGTTTTTGGAGAATCCACTTCATATGGTTTTCTATAGTAAGGCAAATTATGTTTGATTGTATCCCTTTTCATAATAATGCTTGTAGGTATTGGTGAGCGTTACCTAAATCCTTAATTACCAAATCTGTTTCTGTTGAGTTTATCCTGATTCTTACAAGTCCTATGGAACAGAGTAGAACTGCCCCATAGGGTTTCCAAAGCGGAAATTCGTATGGAAGCATACTGCCACATCTTTTTCCATGGAGCAGCTGGTGGATTTGAACCACAGTAGTTTCATTTGGCAGCATTAACCGCTATGCACTAGGTCTCCTTTATTTAATTAGGGTGTTTTAAAAGGAGATATTAAAATTTTACCATCTCTTCTTTGGATATTAGCTAGAATACTTCTATAAAGACAAACTCTAATCAACAGTTTGGCTATCTTGATATGCAACTTGTATAGAGCTAGCAGGATAATATTTGACGTTTCTTTTTATTTACTAATGTTTCATAAAATAATAAATTTGTTTTCTGTAATTCTTCAAAGGTAACAACGTGATTTACTTTTGTTTATTGTATAGTATCATATGAACCCATGGCTCTAACATTCTGATGAATTTCATAGCATTGTTATAAAATTTGAAGTATAGGAATGACATAATTTGACCTATGACTTAAAAATCAATCTGATCACTGTGTTGAAAATATGCTATGGGCACAAGGAAGGGATGAGTCAACCAGGGTGCAGTACAGCACCCGATTAAACACATAATATTCTTCTGGTTCTTTAAAAAAAATCATTTTATTAAGGGCTCATACGACTCTTATCACAATCTATCCATCCATCCATTGTGTCAAGCATATTTGTACATTTTTGCCATCATCATTTTCAAAACATTTTCTTTCTACATGACCCCTTGGTATCAGCTCATTTCCCCTCCCTCCCTCCCTCACGAACCCTTGCTAATTTATAAATTATTATTATTTGTTCATGTCTTATAATGACCAATCATTTGTTCATGTCTTATAATGTTCATGTCTTGTAATGTTATAATTGTTCATGCCTTATAATGTTCATGACTTATTATATTTTCTCATGTATTATTATTATTTATTCATGTCTTATAATGACCCTTCACCCACTTTTCTGTTGTTCGTCCCCCAGGGAGGGGGTTATATGTAGATCATTGTGATCAGTTAACCCTTTCTCCCTTCACCTTCCCCTTCCCCTCCTGGTATCACTACTCTTATTATTGGTCCTGAGGGGTTTATCTGTCCTGAATTCCCTGTGTTTCCAGGTCTTATCTGTACTCGGGTACATGCTGTGGTCTAGCCAGATTTGGAAGGGACAATTGGGGTCATGATAGTGGGTGGGGAGGAAGCATTTAGGAACTAAAGGAAAGTTGTATGTTTCCTTGGTGCTACACTGCCCCCTGACTGGCTTGCCTCTTCCTTGTGACCCTTCTTTCCAATTGTCCACAGATGGGCTTTGGATAACCACTCCACACTCCCTCTCATTCACATTGATATGATTTTTTGTTCTGGGTATTCTTGTGGTACTTTGAGGCTTCCTCAATCCACCACCATCATGATCCCAGTCCTGCCTTTCAGTTCTGGATCGGAGCATGTATACTGGTACAGTTAAGAGCTCACAACATACAGAATCCAGGTCATATAAACCCCCCAGGAACATAAATGGGAGTAGTAATACCAGGAGGGTAAGGGGAAGAAGGAGAGGAGGGGAGGAAGCGGGAATTGATGGCAATGACTGATGCATAACCCTCCCTCCCCCTGGGGGACAAACAACAGAAACCATGGGGATGGGAGGCAGCGGTCGGTGTAAAATATGAAAACCACAATAATGTTTAATTTGTTAAGGGGTCATGAGGGAGGAAGGGAAAAAAGAGGAGCTGATCCCAAGGGCTCAAATAGAAAGTAAATGTTTATAAAATAATGATGACAACATATGTGCGAATATGCTTATGCTTGATACAATTGATTTATGGATTTTTATAAGAGCTGTAAGAGCCCCCAATAAAATGGTCTAAAAAAAATAGACTCTGGGAATGGGTTGAAATTAGAGGGACAGGTTGGGCTGCATGTGATTCAGGAATGGCTAGATTCTGGATAAAATTGGAAAGCAGAGCCAAGAGATTTCTTCATCATCTGGTTGTGGAATATGAGTATGAAAGAGAGAATTACAGAGTACATCCAAATGTTTGGGCCTGAGCAAGCAGAAATTCTAAGTGCATTTCCATGCTAAATTTCCTTTTCTATTGCCACACAGGTTGTACGTAGAAGGGGTCTCATGACTTTGGGTCACACCATGAAACACTGACTCCCCAAAGGAGTGACTCTGTAGCCTGGTCATACTCAGGACATCATAGAGTTATCAGTAACAAACTGATTTTTACACATATGTATGCTCTAAAACAGCATGGAATACGTCACACACAAAATTGATAGAATCCAAATATTCCACATGGCCATGAAAGTAGATTCTAACTTGTAGCAACCGCAGAGCCAATAGAATCACTCTCTGTGGTTTCCAAAGCTTCTTCTAAGACAGACCTGTGTGTTATTTGGCAGTCCATGGTACTTTCAATATTCTTCGTTAGCATCACAATTCAAACCCATTGATTTTTCTTCAGCCATCCTTATTCAATGCCCAACTTTCATATGCATATAAGATCATTGAAAACATCATGGCTTGGGTCAGAAGCACCTTATTTCAAAGTAAAATTCTTAAATTACAATACTTTAAAGAGGCCTTGTGCAGCACATATCCCCAATGTAAAGTGTCATTTGATCTCTTGGCTGCTGCTCCCATGAGCACTGATAATTCAAGTGAGATGAAATCCTTGAAAACTTCAATCTTTTCTCCATTTTATTGTGATATTACCTATTGGTCCAGTTGTGCAGATTTTTATTTTCTCCCCAACCCCCAATAGTTTATTGAGATATCATACACTTCCATAGTTTGGTCGTATTAAAAAGATTTGTATTTCACTTCCCCAACACTATCACTGAAGTCAAAATGGGTCCATAAGCAAATGTGGTGAAGAAAGTGGATGGTGCCCAGCTATCAAAAGATAACACAGCTGGGGTCTTAAACACTTGAAAATAAACAAGCATCCACCTAGCAGGGAAGCAAATAAGCCCACATGGAAGAGGAACACCAGCCTGTGTAAACATGAGGTGTAGACAGGATCAGGTATCAGGTATCAAAGATCCAAAACAAACAATCATGTCAATGAGAATGTGGTTGGAGTGGAGACCAAAAGCCCATCTATAGACAATTGGACATCCCCCCACAGAAGGGTTATAAGGAAGGGACAATTCAACCAGGATTCAGTAAAGCACTGATGAAACACATCATTCCTCTGGCTCCTGAATGCTTTCTCACCCCACTCCACCCCACTACCATGACCCAATTCTACTACAAATCCGTCTAGACCAGAGTACACATTGGTACAAATAAAAGCTCTTGACACATGGAATTCAGGATAGATTAAACCCTCAAGAACAGCAGTAGGAGTAGCAATGGCATGAGGGTAGGGGAATGAGGGGTGGGCAGATAGCGGGGGCAGGTTGGATATATAGCTCACCCATTACAAGGTTGGATATATAGCTCACCCCACCACCCCCACCCCCCCCCGCCCCCAGGAGGATGAATAACAGACATGTGGGTGAAGGGAGACAAAGGACAGTGTAAGACACGACATAACAACAATCCACTTTTCGGTTGTCCATCCCCAAGAGAGGAGGTTATATGTAGATCCTTGTAATCGGTTCTCCCTTTCCACCCCACCTTCCCTCCTACTTTTCTGTTTGTCCCCCAGGGAGGAGGTTATATGTAGATCCTTATAATTGGTTCCCCCTTTCTACGCTACCTTCCCTCCACCCTCCAGGTATCGCCACTATCACCACTAGTCCTGAAGGTGTCATCTGTCCTGGATTCCCTGTGTTTCCACTTCCTATCTATACCAGTGTGCATCCTCTGGTCTAGCCAAACTTGCAAGGTAGAATTGGGATCATGATAGTGGGTTGGGGAGAGGGGGAAGCATTCAACAATTAGAGGAAAATTGTATGTTTCATTGTTGCTACACTGCACCCTGACTGGCTTGTCTCCTCCCTGCAACCCTTCAGTAAGGGGATGTCCTGTTACCTACACATGGGCCTTGGGTCCCCAATCGGCACTCCCCTTCATTTACAATGATATGATTTTTTTGTTCTTTGATGCCTGATTCTTTTGATCCTTCCTGCATCATTTGATATTTTGCCCAAAGAATCTATTGATATTGCAACCTCACACTAGAATTTTTTCTTTAATTCTTTTCAGTTTAAGACATGCTGAGTGTGCTCTTCCTTTTTTGGGTTTCAAATTCTAGGTCTTAGCACATTTCATTATAATATTTTACTTTTTTTTCTCAAGTTGCTCTTTGAAATTGTCTGTTCAGCTCATTGATTTAATCGTTTCTTTTATATGCTTTAGCTATGCTACAATTAAGAGCAAGTTTGAATTTCTTCAGACATCTACGTTGATCCTTTTTCTTTCTTGCCTTTTAATGACCTTTTTCTTTCTTTGTGTATGATGTTCTATGATGTTATCTTGATGTTAGCTCACCAGGTTTTCTGCCATTAGTGTTCAATGCATTAAATCTGTTCTTGAGATGCTCTCGAAATTCAGATGGGTTAGATTATTTTTACTTTCTCCCCCCACCCACCCACCCAGCGCAGAACGGTGCTGCCCTCCCCACCCCCTCTTGGCCCACCAGGCCCCTTACCCTGGTGGAATGCGGCAGCCCCAAGGCGCCCTGCCGTGCATGTCCCTCCCAGCTGGCTCAGCGCTGCGGCTGGGACATCGCGCAGCCACCTCACCGCCTGCCTTAGCCTGTCTCCCGCTGATGGATGCCGCCTCACACTCGGCCCGACTATTTTTACTTTCATGGAGTTGCTAATTTTCAGTTTCAACTCATAGTGGCCCTTTGCATAATAGAACAAAAAACTTCTCCCTCCTATGCCATCCTCATAATTGTTATGTTTGAGCCTATTGTTGCAGTCACTGTGTCAATCCAAAAGGTCATCTTTTCTTGCTGCACCTCTACTTTACCAAGTCTGATATCCTTTTCCAGGGGCTGGTCTTTCTTGAAGCGCATTAGACAAAGTCTCACCATCCTTGCTTCTGGGGAGCATTCTGGCTGTTCTTCTTCCAAGACAGATTTGTTTGTTCTTTTGGAAGTTCACAGTACTTTCAACATTCTCCACCAGCAGGATAATCTAAATGCATCAATACTTCTTCAGTCTATCAACTCAATTGAAATATTAATTATGTTCAATATATGTTTTAGGCTTATAGTTCAATGGGTTTGGACCAATGTATTCATTATAATACCACCACAATCAAGATATACAACATTTATCTGAAGGGTTTTAAGATCCCTATTATTTCCCTTCATATATATATATAAAATAGAATTAGAAAAATATATAAGGTAGTAAATCATAAGTTTCAGTGTTGTGCACAGTTTATGAGGAATTAGGCTTTGGAAACGCATACCCACTGGAAAATACCTGGCTTGAATGCAAATGCACGAGGCTAGGACATACTATTAAAACAGAAGACGTGGTGGGGGGAGTGTCTAAAATTGATGTGGTAATGATTGCACAATTATTTTTGATATGATTGAACTATTGAATTGTATGATATGTGAATTATGTGCAAATAAACAGTTAAAATATGTGCTGCATTTTGTCAAATGTCTTTTCTTCATTGATTTGGGTCATCACTTGGATGTTTTCTTTTTTCCATTAATGTGATGTATTACAATTTAGTGTACTGGGATTATAATGTAGTGTATATTACCTTCTAACGTAAAACCCTATAATTTTAACAGATATTCCTCATGATGTTAGTTATTGATTCAATTTTGATGATGATTGTGAAACTCTTCTTAATATGATTGAATGATTAGATTGTATATGTGGGGGGGGGGCCAGAAGAGATAGCTATCTCAAGATAGAACACAGTTCAGCACACCACAAGTCTTCCTTTATTCAGTTTTATTGACACATAATTCACATAACTTACAATTCAATTGTTTAAGCATATTAAAAAGTCTTATAAAATCATCACCACAATCAATTATAAATCATTTTTTCATTCTTGTTCTCATTATTAGTTCTTTTCCCCAAACCTCTCCTACCATAACCCTAAAAACTATCAATATAATTACTATTCCTATAGATTTACCTATCTTATATTTCACAAAAAGAAAACCATACAAACCCTATAAACAATCACAAAATAAACCACAGAAGATCCTCAATCCAAACAAAAGTATAAAATATTAGAAGAAAATGTTCTAAAATGGATTGTGGTAATGGTTGTGCAACTTCTTGATATACTTGAACTATTGAATTGTATGATATGTGAAGTGCCAATAAAACAGTATTAACATTTTTTACATCAGCTCACACACACAAAACTAGAATAGAATTAAAATTATTTAAAAAGGGAGAAAAAAAACATAAAGTCTTAAAGTTTAACCTAACAACATCAGCTTTACTCCACATTCCAGTGCACTGTCTGATAGCAATGACATTTACATTCCTGATCAATGGTCAGAGGGGGTACTCTGAGGCTTAATCCACGTGGGGATCCAGTATATGGATTTTGGGTTTTCACTGTCATCCATAGACTTGTGCAAATTGGGTAGTCAGAATTTAAACTCTAATACAGTTCCCTCCTCTGATCTTGAGCATTAGGCAGGCACAACACCTCTTTGTTTGGGAGACCAGATTAGAAGATTACAATCCGAGAAAAGGTGCCTGCTTTAGTCTTGGTGTTTATACTTATAGTAGTGGTATTATAAAATATTTGTACTTTTGTGATGGACTGAGGACCCCTGGTGGCAAAGTAGTTACATGTAGGATTGCAAACCACAAGTACAGCAGTTCAAAACCAGCAGCTGCTCCATGGCGGAAAAGGATGGCTTTCTACTCCCATCAAGAGTTACAGTCCATTAGTTCTCTGCTACATGCTGGTATATTGTATTCACATCTTGGCGCACTGGGTTGAAGCCTGGTCTCTCTCTCCCTCTCCTGTGGAGATATAAACAATATCCTCCCCTTGGATGGGTTAGTGACCCCCTGCTCCCCTACTAGCCATGTCTTTTTTGTGTTTTTTTCTCTTTGAACCATAACGCTGCGGGGGACAACACTGGAGACACAGTGTAGGAATTGTGCCCTATGTGACCCCATCACACTGGGGCAAAACACTAAGGGCATGCAATAGAGTAGCAAGGGATACAAAGCAATGAAGTCCCCAGGGAATACCAAAAATAGACTTTGGTGCCAGAGCATGGCACCCCGTCAGACTCGACTGAAAAACACTTCTAAAGGTTAACAAACAGACCTGGAACTATTTATAGGCTTTTCCTTTTATGTCACTGTTTTTTTTTATGTTGTTGTTGTTGCTATTATTTTGTTGGGCTTTTTTTGTCTTCCTTTGTTGATTTGCTTGGCTTTGTCTTGTTTTTGCGCTTATTATTGTCACCGCATGTCTATTTAGATAAGCTAGGCTGGATAAACAATTTGGATGAGAAAACGATGGACCCATGGTTCTGGAGGGACATGAGAGAGTGGGAGGCAGAAGAAAGGCAGTGGGTGTCAACCAACCCAGGAACAAGGGAACAAAAAGTGATCTAAAATCAATGGAGAGAAGGGTGTAGGATGCCTGGTAGGGCTTAATCAAGGGCAATGTAACTGAGAGGAATTACTGAAACCTGAATGAAGGCCAAACATGATAGTGGGAAAGGAGGAAAGTAAAAGGAAATAGAGGAAATAACTAGGAGGCAAAGGACATTTATAGAGGGCTAAATACAGGCATGTACATATGTGAATATATTTATATATAACCATAGGGGAATAGATCTATGTACATATATTTATGTGTTAAGATTTAAGGTAGCCGATGGACATTGGGCCTCTACTGAAATACTCTCTCAATGCAAGAACACTTTGTTCTAATAATCCAGCATTCTGTGATGCTCACCTTCCCGACATGATCGCTGAAGACAAAATGGGTGCATAAGCAAATGTGAAGAAAGCTGATGGTGTCCAGCTATCAAAAGATATAGCATCTGGGGTCTTAAAGACTTGAAGTTAAACCAGCGGCCATCTATCTGAGAAGCAACAAAGCCCACATGGAAGAAGCACACCAGCCTATGTGTTCATGAGGTGTCAATTGGATCAGGCACCAGGTATCTAAGATCCAGAGCAAAATCATATCCAAGGTGAATGGGGGTGTGTGTGTGGGGTGGGGCATGGAGTGGAGACCCAATGCCCATCTGCAGACAATTGGACATCCCCCTACAGAGGGTTCACAGAGAAGAAATGAGCCAGTCAGGGTACAGTATAGCACTGATGAAACACACAACTTTCCTTTAGTTCTTTGGTGCTTCCTTCACCCCACTATCATGACCTCAATTTTACCTTACAAATCAGATTAGACCAGAGCATGCACATTGTTACAGACAAGAGCCACAAAACAGGGAATCCAGGATAGATAACCCCCCAGGGCCAACAATGAGAGTAGAGATACCAGGAGGATTAGGGAAGGGTGGGAGGAAAAAGGGGGCATTGATCACAAGGATTAACCTATAACCCCCTCTCAGAGGGACGAACAACAGAAAAGTGGGTAAGGGGAGACGGAGCATGATGTAAGATATGAAAATAATAATCTATAAGTTATCAAGGGTTAATGAGGGAGGGCGGGCAGGAGAGGGAGGGAGAATAAATGGGGAACTGATATCAGGGGCTCAAGTGGGAAGAGAATACTTTGAAAATGATGGTGGCAGCATATGTGCAAATGTGCTTGAGACACACTGGACAAAGGTATGGACTGTGATAAGAGATGTAAGAGCCCCCAGTAAAAGTATTTAATAAAAAAATCATATCAATGTGAGTGAGGGGGAGCACAGAGTGGAGACCCAAAGCCCATCTATAGCCAATTGGACATCGCCTTACAGAAGGGTCACAGGGAAGAGACAAGCCACTCAGGGCACAGTATAGCACTGATGAAACATACAACTTTTCTCTAGTTCTTTAATGCTTCCTCCCCACACCCACTATCATGACCCCAATTCTCCCTTACAAATCTGGCTAGACCACAGCACGTACCCGGGTACAGATAAGACCTGGAAACACAGGGAGTCCAGGACAGATAAACCACTCAGGATTAATAATGCGAATAGAGATACCAAGAGGGGAAGGGAAAGGTCAGGGAGATTATATGATCTACATATAATCCATTCCTAGGAGGATGGACAACAGAAAAGCGGGTGAAGGGAGACAATGGTCAGTGTAAGACATGGGGGCAAAATGATCCATTATCAAGAGTTCATAAGGGAAGGGAGGGGGAATAAGGAGCTGATATCAAGGGCTCAAGTAAAAAAAATATTTTGAAAATGATGGCAACATATGTACAAATGTGCTTGACACAATCGATGTATGTATGGATTGTGATAAGAGCTGTAAGAGCTCCCAATAAAATGAATTTTTTAAAAAAAGAGTTACAGTCTCAGAAACTCACAAAGGTAGTTCTGACCTATTTTAGAGTCACTTGACTCAATGTCAGGGAGTTTGGGGTTATATTTTGGAACTTTGTTCACCATAATGGCTTCCAGGTCCATCCATGTCCTGAGGCATTTTGTGATTTCATCGTTGTTTTTTAGGGATGCATGGTATTCCATTCTGTATATGGGCCAGAGTTTCTTTATACATTCTCCTGCTGATGGGCATTTGAGCTCTTTCCAACTTCTTACTATTGTGGACTGGGCTGCAATGAACATGGGAGAACGGACGTCTGTTTCTCTCTCTTATTTCTGTAGAGTATACATCCAGAAGAGGTACTTCTATTCTCAGTTGTTTTAGGTAGTGCCCTACAATGTTTGTGCATGTTTATAAGCCCATCAGCAGTTTATAAGCATTCCAGTCTCTCTGCACCCTCTCTAGCATTGGGTGTTTCCTATTCTTTCTTTTTTAATTGGGCTATTGTTATCAGTAATACCTCATTGTTGTTTTGATTTGTATCTACAGATGGCTAGTGATTGTGAACATTTTTTTCATGTTTGTTAGTCATCTCTATGTCATTTTTGGTGAATTGTCTGTTCATATCTTTTGCCCATTTTTAAAAACTGGGTTATTGTTTCCTTATTGATGTGTAACAGAATTCTATAGATTTTAGAATTTAGTCCCTTGTCCATTGTGTCATTGCTAAAGATTCTTTCCCACTCTGTGGGCTCTCTTTTTATACTTTTGATGAAGCCTTTTGATGTACATGTGTCTTATGTCTTCTATTGTATGTGCTTCCTTTATGGTAGTATGTGTATGCTATGCATTATGATTTTTAAGTTTCTCCGTACTTTCTCATTGAAAATCTTTATTGTTCTGGGATTTACATTTAAATCTGTGATCCATATTGGGCTTGTTTTTGTGCATGGGGTGAGGTTTCATGGTTTTGCAGATTGAGATCCAAGTTCGCCAGCACCATGTGTTGAAGAGGCTGTCTCTTTCCTAGTTAATGTTTTGTGGCCCTTTATTGAAGATCGGTTAACTGTAGGTGGGTGGGTTTATTTCTAAATTTTCTATTTTGTTCCATTGGTCTCTATATATATGTACTTGTACCATTACAGACTGTTTGTACCATTACAGCTAATTGCACCATTACAAACTAATCTGTTTCGACTAATGTAGCAGCTTAATAGGTTTTGAGGTCAGGTCGTGTGAGGCATCCTACTTTTTTCTGCTTCTTAAGGCGTTCTTTGCTTATTCTAAGTCTCTTCCTGTGCCATGTGAATTTGGTAATTAGTTTTTCTATTTCTTTAAAGAATGAAGTTGGGACTTGAATCAGAATTGTGTTATATTTATAGATTGCTTTGAGTAGTATTGCCATTTTTATAATATTAAGCCTTCCTGCACAGCAGTGGTCCTGAACCTTCCTCATGCTGCGACCCTTTGATACAGTTCCTCATGTTGTGGTGACCCCCCAGCCATAAAATTATTTTCATTTCTACTTCATCATTGTAATTTTGCTACTGTTATGAATGGGGCAACCCCTGTGAAGAGGTCATGACCCACAGGTTGAGTACCACTGCTGTGCATGAACATAAGATACTTTCCAGTTAGTGTTGGTCTCTTTTGGTTTCTTGTAGTAGTAACTTGTAGTTTTCTTTGTACACATATTTTGTTTCTTTTATTGGTTTTACTCCTAAGTATTACATCTTTTATGTGGCTATTGTAAATGGTATTGCTTTCTTGCTATCTTTTTCAGAACGCTCTTCACTGACACACAGTAATGTAATTGCCATCTGCTTGCTAATCTTTTATCTGGTTACTTCATTGAATCCCTCAATTATTTTCAATAGTCTTTTTGTGGAGTCTTTGGGGTTTTCTACATATAAAGTCATGTCACCTGCAAATAGTAGAGTTTCACTTATTCTTTGCCCACCTATATTCCCTTGACTTCTGAGTTAGTTAATTGTGCCAGCCTGGCCGATAATCACATGTGGTGCTGGTTGAAAGGCGGAGGGATAAATGGGTGGTGAAGCCTCGCCTTTCTAGTTCTCGGGTCTCTTGTTTTGTGATGGTTGCACCGGGTGCAGCTGCCTTAGCAGTTCCCTGCTTCAGCTTGCAAGATTGACTTCCTACAAGACATCCCCAAGGAGAAGCTACATGGACCTATCCCGATGCAGCCCTGGGTGCTGGAGCAGCCGTGTGGAGACCCTTGCTAGTGCTGAGATGCTTGTTCGTTCACTGACTCAGCTTTCCTCCTGCAGTCGGCATCATTGCCTCTGTTTTGTGAGGTGGAGGACTTTGTGGACTGATGTTGGGTTAATGGGTTAATGTTGGACTTGTGGGTCATCTATTGGGAAAGGATTCCTCTCTTGCCTCTACAATAAAAATCTACCCTGTATATTCACTGGCTGTGTAATGTATTATGTAGTCGCTCAGTGGTGATGATCTCCTCTGCCCCTTAGACACCAGAAACGATTTCAAATCTTACTTAAATTTTTTTTTCAATCTGATCTTAACTTCTGTTTCTTACTTGATTTTACAAATATTACTTTTATTTTTTTGTTATATTTTCCTGGTAAACATCAGAAACATATTTAGAGAAATAGCAAAGGAGAGAGGATCTTTTTACCAAAGTAAACATTTTAATAAAAGTGTCAAAGTAGTTATTAGGTGATTCTCAATTTATTTCTTAATTTGAAATTCATAGTTCTCCCAAAACATTTTTGTGCTTAGTATTTCTAAATATCTTAAACTAGTCCAGCCCGACACTATTTGTTTCTGTTCCACCCACCTCCCTGCCAAGTTCTAAGCATGGTTTGCTAGACTGAAAATTCCCTACTTTCCTTCAAATGGAAAATAACAATGAGTTGATTTAAGAAAAAACTACTAAAAGTATAGTGGTTCTCCTATTTGGAACATCATGAAAATGGTGCTGAATGGATAAAATTGAATATGGTGTTTGAACTAAAAGCATTTGAGGCAGGTTGATGACCTATTCTCCTGCTCATTGAGGTAATATGCGGAAATTGTTGGAAAGGTCAGGATCATAGCCACAATTTTATCAAAGTTCAGTTGAATGAATTCAATTGAGTTCAGGTTTTAAATGGTAGTTGATAGGTGGTTAAAGAACATTGTCACTTGTGATATTTGCATGACATGTAGCCAAAATAATCCAATTTGTTTTCTCTCCTTTTAGCATTTCAAGTCTTGCTCTACACAACACTAGGTTTTAGATACAGCAACAACTAGAAAGTACTCTATGGTAAAGGAATGTGAAACCTGCAGTACTGAGGGTAAAAAAACTTCCACGTTGTAGGATTTTTTTAAGATACTATGCAACATGAATCTCAAAGGAATGTGTAGTTTCCTCAACTGATATAGAGATGGAACATTGTTCCACAGAGCATTTAAAATACTAGTACCCTTAAAAACAACAATTTGAGAACCTATTCAAGCTTGATCTCCCTTGTCAGAGCAGAACTTTGCTCCATAGGGTCCGCAAGGGCTGCTTTTTCAGAAGTTGAATGCCAAGGTGTTTTCCCAATATATACATGTGTAATGTGTATATTTACAACAAACTGCTATGTAATATTGTGACAATAAACAAGGCATATTTGTATTACCTTATACCTTTGCTTATTTACCATGTTTACTGTTCACTGATAACTATAATTTCATTTTGTCATTAAAAAAATGATTTTATGTTCTTTAACTCATTTTCTATTTTTTCATTAGTCCCACTTTACTTTGTTCACTTTCTAATTCGGTAGCAATACCCTGTCTATAAAGATGATTTTATGATATATCTAGTCAAAAATAAATGCATAAAAGAAAGTCTTAGGCTCAGTGATTCTCAACCTTCCAAATGCTGTGACCCTTTAATACAGTTCTTCATGTTGTGGTGACCACTTCCAACCATAAAATTATTTGTGTTGTTACTTCATAACAGTAATTTTGCTACTGTTATGAATTGGGCAGCCACTGTGAAAGGGTCATTCAACCCCCAAAGGGGTTGTGACCCAGAGGTGAAATATTTAAAAATATTGCACATTTTTAAAGCATGGACAATTATTATTATTCAATAATTCTGGCTGCAATATTGAGTGGCACAATGCAGTAGTTCTACCCTGTCCTATAGATTTCTTGCTCTGAATGAGAATCAACTACATAATAGCAGTTTTAATGCATCACCTCAAAAGCCATGTGATAATCATGTAAGTTATCTAATTTAACAGCAAAAACATCCCACTACCATCAAGTCAATCCCAACTCATAGTGACCCTGTAGGACAAGATAGACCTGTCCCTGTGGGTTTCAGAGACTGTAACTTTTTACAGGTGTAGAAAGCCTTATCTTTCTCCCATAGAGGAACCTGTGGTTTCAAACAGCTAACTATTCAGTTAGCAGCCCAACACATAACCAATAAGCTACCTGAGCTCTTAGCACATCCTAAAAGGATGGTAATTTAATTTACAGGTGAGATGGCACAAAACAATAAAGTTTATTCCTCCCAATAATACATGTCCATGGCAAATATCAGATGATCCCTAATGGTTCAGTGGTTAAACGTCTGTTGCCTAACTGAAAGGTCAGTGGTTCAAACCCACCAGCCTCTCTCCATGGGAGAAAGATGTGGTATTTAGCTTTGTAAAGATTGCAACCTTGAAAACCGTACAGGGCAGCAGCAATTGTGCAAACAGAACAAGGGAATACTGAATGGTTTAAAATCAAGAAAGGTGTGTCAGGGTGCTATTCTTTCACTATACTTATTCAATCTGCTTTTTGAGTAAATAATTGGAGAAGCCGGACTATATGAAGAAGAATGGGGCATCAGGATTGGCAAACCAAACCAAACTCGCAGTTTTCAAGTCTATTCCACCTCAAAGTGACCCAGTAGGACAGGGTAGAACTGCAGCTGTAAGTTCCAAGATTAAAATTCTTTTTTTTTTAAAGTATGAAGTGTTTTTTTTATTAAAAGATCATTTTATTGGGGGGCTCTTGCAGCTCTTATAACAATGTATACATCAATTGTATCAAGCATTTTTGTACATATGTTGCCATCATTATTTTCTAAACATTTACTTTCTATTGAGCCCTTGGTATAAGCTCCTCTTTTTTCCCTCTCCCCCACCCCATGTCCCCTTGATAAATTATAAATTGTTATTATTTTCATATCCTATACCAAACACTGTCTCCCTTACCCCACGGTTTCTCTTGTTCGTCCCCCTGGAGGGGTGGGGAGTGGGGTGGTTATATGTTGATTATTGCTATTGGTTCCCCTTCCCCCCTTCTCTCCTCACCTTCCCCCTACCCTCCTAGTATCAATACTCACATTCTTGTTCCTGGATTCCATGTGTTGTGAGTTCTCTTATCTGTACCTGTGCACATGCTCCAGTCTAGCCCGTAGTGAAAGGCTGGACTGGGGTTACGAAAGTGGGAGGTGAGGAAGCTCAAGAAATCAGAGGAATATTGTGTGTTTCATTGGTGATATACAACTCCCTGGTTGACTCATCCCTTCCTTGTGACCTTGCTGTGAGAGGATGTCCCACTTTCTACAGATGGGTTTGGAAATGATCCCCTCGTTCTCAACAATATTTTTTTGTTTGTTTTTTATGTTTAAATGAGGGTGGCACATACTGAATTGTATGCATTTTAGTTTTATCCTGTTAGGTAGAGATATGATTTTATTATTGTTTGCTTGAAAATTATATATGGCTAAAGAGTTGTGTTAAAGTGTCAAACTGACAAGGGGTGGTCTGTGGTAGTTACATAATCTGTTGTCAATTTGAGATTTAAGCATGAAGGGGTGGAGTTTAGCCTGACAATCAGGTTGCAGGTTGATGACCTCATCTGTAGGCGCTAAAGAGATAAATAGCTCACTGGAGGCAGGACACCCCCTCACCCCCTCTGAGACACGCTTGCTGACAAGACACATGAACCTATTCTAAATCCCAGGAGCTGAAGAAGCCATGTAGAGACCCCTGCCGGTGCTGAGATGCCTCCGCCACCACTAGATCCACAAGACTTTCCACTGACTGGCCTGTGATCTTCCTGCATTTGGCGGAACTGCATGTATTGCATGAGTCTAAAGAGGACTTTATCAGACATATGGGCTAATATTGGACTTATCGACTTGATCTGGACTGGGTTGGAATATTTTCTCAATATTCATTTGCTCTGGTATATAAAGCTCTTTCTTTTACACATATGAGTGTCTACGAATCTGTTTCTCTAGTCTACCAGGACTAACACAAATTACACAGGTGACAAAGGCTAATAGACCCAGCCAAATAAGCACTTATTTTCCATTCTTATCTCATGCCCAGGGCCAGCCAGAAACAGATGAAGGACAGAGTGGCAGCATGGAAGCCATTTTCCCTCCCTCCTTTCTTCCTAATCACACCACTCACAGTTAATTTCTCCCTAGTATTTCCTTGAATTTTCCTCTAATCCCCCACATCACCCTATCTCTCCCATCTACTCCCTGCATTACCTTTTTGACTTCATTTCTTATCTGCCTCCTGAGGCTGTCTCACTCATAGGCCTGCCCCGCCATCCTAGGCCATCACAGGAGGAGGTTCAGATCTTGTCCAGGGCTAGGCCTGGTAGAGTCATAGACAACTGGTGATGTAACAGAACCCTAGGCCCTACATAATTGCCTCTTCCCTATGGAGCCTTCCATGGGGACTTGGAAGAAAAGAAGGAAGGCACGGAGGGGAATGAATTCCTAGAGCCTGGCCTCTACATACTGCTTCTGTGTCACTGAAGAACGGGATTAGGACTGTCCTTGGGTCAGCTTGCCCAGATGAAGAAGAGGGAGAGAGTGGTCTAGAGGGAGCACCCACTAGATCCCTCGCTGGTTGAGTCCATAGAGGAAATGCCCAGAGTCTCTGAGGAGTGATGGCAGTGGACAGGATGGGAGACATACCTGTCTGTGTTCCTGTATAGATGACATTATTTCAACAAGGCGAGCAAACTCTGATGTTACATGATTTTAACTTTTCGCATGACCTCCTGCAACCTTCCAGTGACCTCCTGTAATTGTTCCCGAAGCTATTGTGCCTGGTAAGTGTAGTCCTTTGTCTTTCACTCCTCTACCTGGCATGGAATACGACTGGAAATTTGTCTTGAATGTCTTAGATATCGCCCAGGTTAGATGCTTGAATCTGACCCCCATTCCTCGTGGAAGTAAGGAACAAAGGCTACAGACCATCTCCATAGTTATCAATTGGCTTCAGAGACCTCTGTTGAACACCTCAGGGTAGTTTTTCCATGGAATTTCTAGAGCCCTTTCACCATGAACTCTTTTCCTGGGTTCATCCTTTTCCACGACTATTCAACGTCATTCTCCCTGATCTATACCGCCGACTTCCTTTGCCTTTCTCCGGGATGTCCAGGAAGATTACAAGTTACCAGTCTACAAGCTGAAGGGGTGGGATCAAGCATAGCTTATAGAGGTGGGAGAGAAAGGGATAGAAGTCAAGGTTCTGAACATTTTTTATTCCGGGCAGTGGGGGTGGGGCTCTTTGGATCTCAGACCTCGAAGAATCTAGTCTTGAAATTCCTGAAACAGTAAGTCCCTCTGGAACCCTGATGCAAGAAGGACTGTGAGGGCTCAGACCAACCAGGAACAGGTGTGTTCATTGTGGAAGGACGTACCAAGTCCACTTACTGTGCTAGACTACTGAGAGCCTGCCCCCTTTGCTTCCTCAAAGGTATTACTGGGTCTATGACTATGGTGACTGGTAGAATCCACTGGGTGCCTGCCATGATGCGGCCTGCTTCACACTGACCATAGATTTCAGCCTTGAGGGCCCAGATCTGTGCATATCACAAACTCAGTGACAGCCCTGAGTCGTGTAATTTCCCTAGCCAGTCCTTCAACCCCTGTTCCTCTTTCACTTTTAGAAGCAGTTTGGGCAGATACTCCAGTAGTTGCAAGAATATGAAGAAAATCAAGTAGCCCTGTAAGTCACTGATGGGAAGGAGTCAGTTGTGGGGACCAGGCAAGTGAGGCAGTTTCTGATATTATCTTCCTCATTTCACACAGTTATGCTGACTCATTTGCTGAAACACACAAAAAAGGGAGGCTGTTGATTTTCTCAGTGTGTTGCCCCAAACCCAGTTCGATCTCAGCTCCTTTGTCCCCCTGTGAACACCTGCTTCCTCCCTGATCCTGACCCACAGGGCAGAGATGGGTAGGAGGTTTATTAGGATCCTGGGATCCTGAGCTGTTTTCCTCTTACAGGAAAAAATGCTCTGCTTTTCTGTCAACGGGAAGTTCAATCAGGGTGAGTGTGGTAGTTACATAATCTGGTGTCAATTTGAGGATTAAGAGTGTAGGGGTGGAGTAGGCTGTCTATCAGGATATAGCCAATGAGGCCTCTGTGTAGGCATGGCCTTGCTCTGAGAATTCTGGGAAATCTGGTTTTTCCTCCTTGGAGGTGGGAGAGACTCTCTGCTCACTCCCTTGGAGATTCACTGACAAGGCTGACTCCCTGTGAGACATCCCTGAGGAGAAGCCACATGGACCTACCCTGATGCATTCCTGGGAGTTGGAGAAGCCATATGGACCTACCCTGATGCAACCTGACCTCTGGGAACTAGAGAAGCCACGCCAGGGCTGAGATGCTTACAACGCCACTGCATCCAAAACTTTCTACCCACTGGTTTGTGATCATCCTGCATTTGGTGTCATTTCAAGCATTTCGAGAGTCTGAAGAGGACTTTATATATTGGTATTGGACATATGGGCTAATATCAGACTTATGGGCTTGGACTGGACTGGGTTGGGATGCTTTCTTAATATACAATTACCCTTTATATAAAACTCTCTCTTATACACATACGAGTTTCTATGGATTTGCTTCTCTAGTTTACCCGGACTAACACAGTGAGTGTCTGCAGAGTCCCATCCTCATGTCCCCCACTCTTTTCCACCAGAACTTTCCAGGTTTCACAGGTCCCTTCTCTAATTTATTTCTATTTCTGCTTATCACACCAAAGGCCAGGTATTACTGACATGGGCTGTGCCCTTAGATGGCTTATATCTTCAACCCACACTCTACACTGTGGTGCACTTGTTTAGCTTCTCAGAATCCTTATTTGCAAAATTAGGTGGGGGGGAGGTTCCGGAGTGAACACCCATTCCAGACTTCAGCCAGGAGTGTGTGTGTTGGGTGGGGCGGGCGGGGGGCTGGTGGTGGTGGTGGCGGCAGTGAATTCCTAAGGGTTTCCCCACCAAGACAGAATTCAAAAAGGTAGAGTCAAGGAGCTAGCATGTAGGCAGTTAAGGGCATAGGTTCTCAACCTGGCTGTAGGATTCACTTGTTCTATCACGTTTGTCAAGTTACACAGCTATTCTGTGACTCTGTGTCCTTCTCTGAATACGAAGGTGAGCATACCCACCTTTTGAGCCATTGTAAAGGGTAAAGCTGAGTATGAAACTCTCTCTGGGGTGGAGGCGAACCTAAAAATCTAGTAAGGCTGGCAGACATCCCTCCAAAGGCAGGTTCTGTGGGTTGGGAAAGGGCACCAGCCAAGGAATCTGTGAGGTAGACAGAGTAGTAAATGACAGGAGATTAGTTGCTAAATGGGAGCAAAATCATAGTTGGGGGTGGGGTTGTCTATCTGTCCCGCTGTCTGAGGGCCCATTTTCCCCCCACCCCAGCTTATGCATCATGAATGAACAACTGACCAGGAGAGATGCCAGATTTAAAGAGAACCAGAATGCCTTCTCCACCCCAGTGCCCACCGCCTCCTTCGCTTCTGTGCCCGTTGTCCTGCAGGAGCAGAAGGAAATGCTGCACACATTCTCTTCCCAGTCTGGTATGAGGCTCCAGGCTTTCAGTGGTCTCAGAGTGAGCGCTGGTAGTGGGCGAGGGTGGGGTGAGCTGAGAGAAGCTGTGGAGTGAATTATGAAGCTTTCAGGGAAGGTGTTTTGATTATTTCACCCACAATCATGCTGACTATCTTTTCCATTTAGTACATCTTATGCCACCTAGCTGCTTTCAAAAGGTGCACAGTATGCCCTAAGTTCCCATGGTCCCTGTTTCCTTAGTGACAGATAATGGGATCTCTCAGAATCATCCCCTGGCCACCCTGTTCATTCTGCAGCTTGCCTTGACACATTTATGGAAGCATATTTCTGGTGCCCAGTTGAGGAATGTGGCTAGATATGGTCAATGAACCCACTTTAGTCTTAGTAGGTGTCACCTTTCCTTCCCCCACCATAAATGCCTTTATTACAACAACTAGGATGACACCATAGACCCATAGGTTTTCATTCTGTCCACAGTGAGGTATGGGTACTCAGACTCATTGAGCAGAGGCCAGGTGGTGTGGGGAGAAATCTCAAAATTCTTGGCTCTGATGTCCTACTTCCTCTCTTCCCTCCCTCTAGCCTGTGATTGAGGTCCCAGAAGATGCCTTCATGACATGCCTCTCAGTCTCCTGAACACAATCTTCGACAGCATCAGGTGTCTCATCATCTTCATAATCCTTGTCATACTCTCTGTTTTCTTAGGCTATTGTTTCGTTAATATGTTCCCCTCAGTTTCTTTTAAAATAATAATAAAAAGTGATATTGTGTGTTATATCAAATGACTGGAGTGCTTATTTGAGTCAAGCAGTATTATCACTCTCCTGCTGCCTATATGTTATGGCTTACAGTCAATAATTTAATCCTATTAATAAAATAAAATGGGAAATGTGATATCAAATTACTAGGCTGGGAAGGTAAGGGAGGCTTTTCGATAGAAGTGACTTTGAATCTAAAACTCAAATAGCAAGAAGGACGATGTAGGATGTGGACACTGTACACAAAAGTAACAGCCAAGGTAGTGTTGCTGAGATGTGAACAAGCATGAAATGTGTAAGGAACAGCTTGGATGCCAGTGTGCATCAGGAAGAGAGCGTGGGAAGTGATGTTCAGAAGATCCAGGTCACAGGAGGCCTTGTAGACCATGGTAAGGACTATGAGGCCCATTCTTCCTATGATGGGTGTCATGGAGTTTTAAGAAAGAAAGGGGTATCACACTCTATTAAAAAGCTTTCTGTGACTATTTTTTGAAGAACAGACTGAAAGATAGCAACAGTCAGCACAGGAATATAAAGGAAGAATCTATTGTAATAATTCAAATGAGATGTTACCTTGACATGAATAGTGAGACAGGGATTCCACCTGAACACAGAGTCAACTATATTTGCCAATGGGGTGTGTTTACATGGTGAGGGATAGCGAGGAATCAAGTGTGTCTCTTAAAACTTAGTGGAGCAAATGTGGCAAACTGATGCCTGAGATGGTTGTGGGCCTGGTTTGGTGTAAGTTCAGGAAATTGAGTTTTGTTTTGTGCTTGTTTTTTGTATATGTTTTCCTTTATGTAAAACAATTGTGTTTTGTTTATGTTGGCGGTGGAGCCTATTTAAAAGTTCAAGGTAGAGCCATGAGTTGGGATGTACAATTGTGAAGTTCTTGAGGAAGCTTTTGGTTATGGAAAATGACAGTAGTACAACGTAATACAATCATTCAATCATTTACAACATGTCGAGTCCACATATGAAAAAGCCAAGTCTCCATATTCTGAAAGGGCTTTAAAGATTTAAAATCAACTCTAATGAAATATGAATTTGTTCAATATAGCACACCTGCTTTAGGTGTACAGTTCAATGGATTTAGACCAATATATTCACCCATATAACCACCACAATCAAGATATAGAACATTGATATGGAGGTTTTTAATATTTCTATTACTTTACTTCAGAACCTCATCATGTTGTCAGAGATAAACAAATGCACATACATGGAAGAGTTAGACAAAGATACAAGACAGTAAAGGATAAATTTCAATGATGTGCATAGTTTATGAGGACTTTGGATTAGGAGAAGTGCATCCATTAGAAAATACCTGGTTCAAATACAAATATAGATGGGGATCACTATCAACACAGAGGGTCAAGATAGAGCACACCCCAGGACACTACAAGAGTTCTTTATTCAAATACATCTCACCAATCAAGTGCCTACAGTTCGTCACCACTTGGGCTTACAACATTCAGAATTATTTGGAATATTAGTATTAAAATACACATAAATCTCCCTGAACAGAACGTTTTGACATATGCAAGGTCAGTCCTCCACTAACATATATACAACTTTTTAAAATGGCCATAACTTGTATGCTTTTAGTCAGGGATATTTTAAATGGCAAGCAGCAGAAAGTCTAATTCACCCTGACTTACACAATTTAGAAAAAACACATTTTATTATGTACCTTAATGTCTAGAAGTAGACTGGCCTTCAGTGTTTGATCTAGTGACTCAACTATGCAAAGACAGGGTGGATAGATGGAAATACTGGGTCTGTCTTTGCATCTTCTGACTGTGAGAATACCAGCTTTGGAAATACTGGGTCTGTCTTTCCATCTATCCTTCCAAAGCTGGTATTCTCACAGTCAGAAGATGGCTGCCAGGAACAAATATTCCTTCTTGTTTTATCATGTAAGTCCATCCCAGAAGAGCAAAGGTCTTTTCACGTTAGCAGTCCCTAGCAAACTTTTCATATCTTACTGGCCTGTCTTTGTTCATAGTCTAATTATGAGCCACTCACTGGGGTGAAGGATTTAAGATATTACCTTAGATCAGATTAATTGTGAGTTTATCTTGGGAGCCAGAAATGAAGTGAGATTCTCTAAGAAAATGACAGAATGAGAGAAAAGGGGATGCATTCTGGAAATCTGAACCCCACTAGAAAAGTTAATCAGTTTTCTTGTGTTGATAACAAAAATGTCCCCTACAGACATCGACCCAATACAGATGAACAAATATGAGAATGGCACCCACATTAACAAAGTACTAAAGCTCTCCTTGTTCGAAATGCTATGAATTAAAAAACAAAATACAAAAACTCAGTGCCATCCATTTGATGATGACTCGTGGATTGTGCATATTTTCCAGGCTGTCCATCTTTGTCAGAGAAGATAACCTTACTTTTTTCCTGTGGAGTGGCCAGTGGATTTGAAGTGATGACTCCATGCTTAACAGTTCAAAGTGTACCCAACATCACCATTATGGCTCCTTATGACTCTCCAAACCACAAAACAAAACAAACTAACTTCTAACTTCCATTGTGTCAATGCCAACTCATAGTGACTCAATAGGATAGGGTAGAAGTGCTCTTGTGGGTTTCCACAACTCTTTATGGGAGTAGAGTCTCGTTTTACTATCCCAGAATGGCTGGTGGTTTTTAACTGCATGCCTTGCAGTTATTAGCCCAATGTGTAACCATTACACCACAAGGGCTCCTTAGTTAATAAAGATAATTTAGGAACTATCTGTATGGTATTAGTGAATCAATAATTAACAAAGAACTAGTATTCTCACCCTTGCAGGAAGTTTTGGAAATCTGGAGGGGTGGTGTGAGGGTGGAGAAGTTGATTGTAATTTTGGAGAAAACAAGTAAAAATTGTATAGGTAGAGTCTGATTTGATTGATGATCAATTAAATTACTAAGGTAATTTAATTCCATTTACATTTAATCATATTCTAAGCACTTCAATGAATGTTTCTCCATAATTGAATTGAGTGAATTAAAAACTCAATTTCCAATGTTTCTGGTTGGTCTATCCAACTTGTATTGGTTTATATTATAAAAGAGACTCTTAATTGCTGGTAAGTACCAAACTATTCCATTTAAAGAACTGGTGGACTGTGGGAATTGCGCCTGATCTGACCCCGCCATGCTGAGGCAAGGCACTG